>NC_052146.1:99285889-99571161 GCF_902713615.1 Scyliorhinus canicula | reverse complement strand
AATTGTCGATTGTCGTAAGAAGCCATCGTGTTCACTAATGTCCTTGTGGGAATTAAATCAATTGTCCTCACCTGGTTTGGCCTATATGTGACTCCAGATCCACAGCAGTGTGGTTGACTCTTAATGTCCTCTCAAGTGGCCTAGCAAAGCCACTCAGTTGGAGGGAAATTAGGGATGGGCAGTGCATGCTGGCCCAGCCAGGGCCACCCATATCCAATGAATAAAATTAACTAGCCTGCTGTGCCATTTCACATGAGAGTGAAGACAAACAGGGTAATTTTAACATTGCACATTTACGATACTACGATACAAATTACCTATAAAAAAAATAATCATGTCGTAATTGCACCCCCTTGTCAGTGATGATGTAGCAGCAACTTCAATGGTGGGAGGTGTGAAATGCTTAAACAGGAGTTGTCAAATAGGGATAGAAAGAAGGTTAAAAGAAATGTGTAGTTGGTAATTCAAATGTATATGTGTAGCAATTATATTTTTAGAATAGAGTTAAAGGGTTCAGATTTGTTTGAATTTTACTGATCAGTTTGATGATTGCGCTAAAAGAAAGACTTGCATTTTTATAGAGCCATTGAAGTACTTTTGAAGTGTAGTCACTGTTGTAATATGGGAAACATTTGCGTACAGCAAGCCTCCACAAACAGCAGACCATGTCATCTGTTTTTGTGATGTTGGTTGAGGGCTAAATATTGGCCACGATACTGAGGATAACTCTTCTTTGAAATAGTACCATGGGATCTTTTGCATCCACCTGAGAAGGTAGATGGTTAATGCCTCATCTGAAAGATGGCAGCTTTCACGGTGCAACTTTCTCTCAGTCTGCACTGGAGTGCCAGCCTTCATTTTTTTTTAATGCTCAAATCCTGGAGTGGAACCTGAATCCATAACTTTCTGACTTAAGGTGAGAATCTGTGCTACCAGTACAGCTGACATCTGTCACAAGAGATTTGCTAAAATGTTTCCAAGGCTGAGGATAGCAAACACATTGGCAGAATGGAGAAGCCAGTATTTTTCTCCATGGAGTGGAGAAGACTAAAAGGAGATTTGATAGAGGTGCTTAAAATCAGAAAGTGTTCAGATAAAGTGAATAAAGACTAACAGCTTCCAGTGGCTGAAAGACCAATATCTAGAAGGTGCAGATGATGGGCAAAAGAGTCAAAGTTAATAAGAGGAAAAACATTTTTGCACAAGGAATAGTTAGGATTTGGAGTGTGTGACCTGATGGGTTGGTAGTATAGATTTAATATTGCCATCAAGCGGAAATTGGAGAAATACTTGAAAAATAATATAAAATGCAGGGATATGGGGAATGAGCAGGGAAATGGATCTAATTGGATTGCTAGTCAAAAAAGGCATTTATTTGATGAGTCAAAGCCTGTGTTTTTACGATTCTATGAAAACAGCCTATCAACATTTAGTTGTCTTGGCTTATCTATGAAGTCACAACATAATGGGTACTCTTTACTTAACTAGATAGGCGCTGGTCCAATAACATTCATGGCTCAATGCTATTCAGCACAAAAGCAGTAGTTGACTTTGTTGGCATTCCATCCACTGCCTTCATTAGAGTAGTGTGGCTACGTGTGTACTGACAACTCCACAAAACATCTTTAGCGGTGTCTTCAAAACTTCAGCTTCCATCACTGAGGTGGACAAGGGCAGCAGGTGCATGGGAAACTGTAAGAACCCCACCAAATCTTGCATCATCTGATGTGGACAGATCTCACTATTTTTTCATTGCCAAAACCTTGGAACTTCCTACCTACCAGCATTGTGGGTACACTTTCACCACTGAGACTGCAGCTGTTTAAGAAGGTAGCTCACCTCCACCTCCTTGAGACATTGCCTGCAACACCCACATCCTGAGAGAGAATTTATAAAAAATAAATTGTGGCTTACTTGGTTGATGCCCTTTGAACTTATTCTGGCAAGAGTTGGCTCCTTCAGGTAAGGAGGAACAAATATTTAAATTTTGGAATCTTGGATGCCTTCCTGGTAGATTAGAAAGGTTTACTAATAACAAAGTTATTGTGCTACATAGCCAATTTCCAAATGAATTGTACAGCGGAGGGAGTGGCAAAGGAGGGAAATTTGTTTGGCTGATCACCTTTTTAAAAAAATTTAGAGTACTCAATTTGTTTTCCAATTAAGGGGCAATTTAGTGTGGCCAATTCATCTATCCTGCACACCTTTGGGTTGTAGAGGTGTGATCCACGCAAACACAGGGAGAATATGCGAACTCCACACACACTGACCTGGGGCCGGGATTGAACCTGGGTCCTCAGTGCCGTGGGGCAGCAATGCTAACCACTGCGCCACTGTGCTGCCCTGGGCGTTCACCCCTGGGCACTTTCATACAAATCAATATATTTTTGAATGAATATATGTTAGATTGCAATTGGAAGGATAAGTGATATTTCTGAAGCAGGATAAGTGGCACAGGTGATGAAGAACAACTTGCATAGCACCTTTAATGTCATCAAGTACTTTTCATGGGCGTTAGCAAGCAAATTTGATACAGCCTCATAAGGAGATATTGGGACAGGTATTTGAAAAGGGATGAGATGTTTAATATAAAGGTGTTTTTCAAATATATTTCTAGATAGATGCTTCAAGCATGCCTACTTGCCATTGTGTGCTTATTTTTAATACTGATTAATGTTTCAAGTTGTTTTGCAATACAATGCAGAAACTGTAGGTTAATTCCAATTAGAGATGTTAATAGGAAATAATAATAATAGGAGCAGGATTAGGCCTTAGCCCCTTGAGCCAGCTACACCATTCAGTTGGATCCTGGCTGATCATCCACCTCAATGCCATTTTCCTGCACCACCTCCATATCCCTTGATATCTTTAATATCGAGAAATCTATTGATCTCAATCTTGAACATACTCTACGACTGAGCCTCCAGAACGCTGGGGTGGAGAATTCCAAAGATTCACTACCCTCTGAATGAAGGACCTACTCAGTTAATGGTAGGGAGTTGGGGAGAGTTACAGATCAAAGAGATCTAGGAGTACAGATTCATAGTTCATTGAAGGTGGAGTCGCAGGTGGACAGGACAGTGAAGAAAATATTCAGCATGCTTGGTTTTATTGAATATTGAATACAGGAGTTGGGATGTCTTGTTGAAGTTGCACGAGACATTGGTAAGACCCTACATGGAATACTGTGTTCAGTTCTGGTCACCCTATTATAGGAAGGATATTACTAAAAAGAGTGCAGAAGAGATTTACGAGGATACTACCAGGATTTGATGGTCCGAGTTATAAGGATAGGCTGGAGCTTTTTTTCCCTGGCACATCCGAGGCTGAGGAGTGATCTTACAGAGGTCTATAAAATAATGAAGAGCATCAATGAGGTAGATAGTCAACATATTTTCCCAAAGGTAGAGGAATATAGAACTAGAGGACATATACTTACGGTGAGAGGGGAGAGATACAAAAAAGACCACAGAGGTTGGTGAGAATCTGGAACGGGCTGCCAGAGGCAGTGGAAAGAGGCGAGTACAATTTTGTCTTTTAAAAAGCAGTTACAGTTACAGGGGAAGGGTGGGTATAGAGTGATATGGGCCAAATGTGGGCAAGTGGGACTAAGCTTAGTGATCAAAACTGGGTAGTATGGACAAGCTGGGCCGAAGGGCCTGTTTCCATTCTGTAAACATCTATGAATCTATCTATGACATCCTGGTTGCTAGGTGCATGAACAAAGCCCTGGAGTAGGTCAGCTCCCTGATGCTTCAAGAAGTTGATGCAGGAAGAAATAGTATGGAATTGGCGAAGATGCTGAGTGGCATTACAACAATAATGAAAATTGCACAACAGTTTAAGAGGCATTTTGACAAATACATGAAAAGGATGGGAGTAGAGGGATACAGACCCCGGAAGTTAGACTGCTTTAGTTTAGACAGGCATCATGATCAGCGCATACTTGGAGGGCCAAAGGGCCTGTTCCTGTGCTGTACTGTTCTTTGAGTACTATATTACAAAACTTAAAACTATTTATGTGTATAATTTTCATTATCCCTGTATGCATGGATGATATGAACATTAACAATTGATCAATGACTGCCAGGAGTAGTATCTAATTAGTACAAAGCTGGTTTAAAGATGTAACCAAACCTGTAAGACAGCAGCTAAAGATAACTCCGCATTGACAACCTTGGTCCAAAGGGCTATCCAAGAAGATAATTGTTTTAAAAACTTATCAGTATCCATCAATTTTTAAGAGTCATTTTGTGCTTCATCTCTTTTCGAGATAAAGGAAAATGTAATACTTTTTCTGTGTGGATGAAAGGAATGGGGGAGGGGGTGAGGGAAATATGGCTAGAACTACGCCCTCATTTAGAGGATAAATAACCTGGCCCAACCAGTCCATTTTGTTATCTCTTTCTGTGTTGTAGTCTTTATGTGTGAGATTAAATAGATTGGGGTTATTTTCCTTGGAATAAAGAAGGCTGAGGGATGACTTAATTGAGGTGTACAAAAGTATGAAGGGAAGAGATAGAGTGGACAGGATAAAATTGCGTCCTTTGGTGGAGAATTCTAGAACCAGGACACAGATTCAAGAGAAAAGGCAGAGGTGTAGAGGGGACATAAGGAAGACCTTTTTATGCAGAGGGTAGTGGGTGTCTGAAATTCACTGCCCGAGTTGGTGATGGAGGCAGAGACCCTAAACTCTTTTAAAAGGTACTTGGACCTGCACACCAAGTGTTCTAAACTGCAGAGCTATTGACTGGGTGCAGGAGGGTGGGGTTAGAAAAGGCACTTGGGAGTACTCTGGCTGGCATGGACAAGATTAACCAAATCGCCGCCTCCTGTGCTGTAACTTTTCTATGATTCTATGCTGTAACTGGGTTCAAAAACATTACCATCTGTGTGGTACAAGCTAGCCAATGGAGGAAGAAATGGAAGGTAATTGAGCAAAAAATAACCTTTCATAGAACGGAGATCAGATTATTAACTTTTCAGCACAAAGAATTGGGGAAATTCATTTTGATATAACCTTTGGTAAATTATACTAATTAAGATTTTAATGAAATACATTATTTTTGTCATCCAAACTGAAGTTTTCTAATGTTCATAGGAAGCACTGGAAGAATTCAAAGTAAAGGCCAAAATAGCTCAGGATCCTCATCTCCGAGGCCGCAGAGGCCCAAAACTATTAAAACAAGGTATGTTAATTAATATTGGCTACTTTTTGAAGCTGTAGGTTCCTCATTTTAAATAATAAACTGTTTATTAACCTAACTTATATGTATTTCACACCTTTCCTGTAATAAAATACCCTAAGGTGTTTCACAGAGGCATTATAAAACAATATAAGACATTGAGCCACATAAGGCAATGTTAGGGCAGCTGACCAAAAGCTTAAAGAGGTAGATTTGAAGGAATACGAACATAGAGATCGATACTTAGAATGAGCGGGCTGTCTTAGAAGGAAAGGTTAAATGGATTGGTCTTGTTTCTGCTGGAGTTTAGAAGAGTAAGGGGTGACTTAATTGAAGTACATAAGATCCAGAATGCTCTTGACAAGGTGCATGTGGACAGGATATTTCCTCTTGTGGGTGAATCCAGAACTAGGAGGCACTGTTTTAAAATTACAGATTTGGAGGATCATAGATATTGCAGTGTGTTATGGGGCAGAAGAAAATTTCGGAGATGGGGAGAAAGGAGCCAATGCAGGGATTTAAAAACAGCAATGATAATTTTAAAATTGAGCAATACAGATAAAAGCTTTGCAGAATCGGACGCTTCACAAGAGGTAGGCCATTCAGCCCACCGAGTTCTTCCAGTAAATATTATTGCAATCGAACTTATATCAGTTGATCTTGCTGGAAATCTTTTATTTTTTACTGTATTTGGAAATTAAGGCTCATTTGGTGAAAAGTTGAAATGTTGGAAGCCAAGGCACATATTGCACATCATTTAAAGGGTTGGAAGGATTGTTAAGAGTGACATTGAGGTAAAGCCCAAGAACAGCTCACCTGAATGGTTCTTTGTATGGTGGACCAGAAACGTTGAGGAAGTAAACAGCAGTTAATGCAGTTTTATAATAAACCACCAAACAGGAGAGCTCTGATTTGAGCAACTGGGAAAGGCAACAAATAAGACTGAGTATGTCAGCTTTTCCATTCATTACAATATGTTATGGTGGGCAGCACGCTGGCGCAATGGGTTAGCCCTGCTGCCTCATGGCGCCGAGGTCCCAGGTTCGATTCCAGCTCTGGGTCACTGTCTGTGTGGAGTTTGTGCATTCTCCCTGTGTTTGCGTGGGTTTCACTCCCACAACTCAAAGATGTGCAGGCTAGGTGGATTGGCCACACTAAATTGCCCCTTAATTGGAAAAAATTAATTGAGTACTCTAAATTTATATTTAAAATAAAATGTTATGGTAAAACTCACCATCGATAGTGTAATTTAAGTAGAAGTGGGTATTTGCATAGCTCAGTAATAGGTCTAATTAGTTACTTAGTAGAACTATGTGTATTTTGACACTAGCTTTCGTAACTTACAATTGTTTCTTTAATAAATTCTGAGTAAGTGCTAGGGTTCAGTTGGTAAATGTTTCAGAGTTGGAAGTTAGCAATTCTCTTTTTTTTAATCAATATAGCCCTGGCTATTCCTGGCAAGAAGAAAACCTGGAACTGGGCTTCTTATCTGGAAGAAGAGAAAATGCAAGCTGCACCACTCAAGCTCTTCAAAGAGGTTTATGTTTGATTAAGAACTTTTATAACAGCTGCTTGTCATAGAGGTCTACAGCACAGAAAACGCCCTTTTGGTCCATCACGTCTGCACCGGTCAAAAACAACCACCTAAGTATACTAATCCCATTTTCCAGCAGTTGGCCTTCTATGCTTTGGCATTGCAAGTGCACATCTAAATGTGTATTAAATGTTATGAGGGTCTCTGCCTCCACCAACCTTTTAGGCAGTAAGTTCCAGACTCCCAACACCCCCTTGTTGAAAACATTTTCCCTCTCATTCCCACTAAAAAATCTATGCCCCCTGGTCATTGATCCCTCCACCAAGGGGAAAACATTCTTCCTGTCAGCCCTTTCTATAGTCCTCATAATTCTATACATCTCAATCATGTGCCCCCTCAGTTTCCTCTGTTCCAAGGAAAACAACCGTTCTCTATCCAATCTCGCTTCATAGCGAAAACTCTCCAGTCCAGGCAACATCCTGGTAAATCTTCTCTGCACCCTTTCCAGTGCTATCACATCCGTCCTATAATGTGGATTCCAAAACTGCACACAATACTCTTGCTGTGGCCTAACCAACGTTTTATACAGTTCTAGTACAACATGCCTGCTCTTAAACTCTATATCTCAACTAACAAAGGCAAGTATACCGTATGCCTCATTTATATTTATATTTAAAATAAAATGTTATGGTAAAACTCACCATCGATAGTGTAATTTAAGTAGAAGTGGGTATTTGTATAGCTCACTAATAGGTCTATTTAGTTACTTAGTAGAACTATGTACCTACCTGCCCTTCTATCTTGAGGGACCAGTGTGCATGCACACTATGTCCCTCTGATCCTTCTAATTGGTATCGTTGGTACCAATGTGTACAACGATAGCTGTCTGTTTACCTTCACCCTTCAGTATGCCCTGCAGCCATTCAGTGACATCCCTGACCCTGGCATTAAGGAGGCAACATACCATCCTGGAGTCTCTTTTGCGGCGGCAGAAGCACCTGTCTGTTCCCCTTACCAGTGAATTCCCTACCACTGTAGCCCTGCTGTTCTTTCTCCTCCCCTCTTGTACAGCAGATCCACCCAGGTGCCCTGAAGTTGGTTGCCACTGCTTTCCCCTACATCAGGGGTGGGCAAACTTTTCCGTGCAAGGGCCACATTCAGAAATTCACAATTTTAAAGGGCCGCATAGTATAATAAGTAAAATAATTAATATTTCAAATAGCCAAAATAAAAGGTTTTTAAAGAAAAAAAAACAATTAATTTGTATTAATTAATATTTTAAAGAAGAAACTTCACATGAAACACATGTTGTGCCGAGCAATGATCACCCTACTCAAGTCAACGTATCCACCCTATACCAGTAACCCAACAGCCCCATTAACCTTATAAAAAAAATATAAAAAAACCCACTTTTTTTTAATGACTTGATCTTGGTGGGCCGCATAAAGACCTTTGGCGGGCCGTAGTTTGCCCACCCCTGCCCTACATAGTCATCTTCCCCCAACAGTATCCAAAACGGTATATCTGTTGGAAAGGAGGATGGCCACAGGGAACTCCTGCACTACCTGCCTTCTTCTACTCTGCCTGGTGGTTATCCATGCCCTTTCTACCTGTTCAATCTTAACCTGTGGTGTCACCAGTCACTGAACGTGATATTCATGATTTGCTCAGCATCGCGGATGCTCCACAGTGAATCCACCATCAGTTCCAGCTCCAAAATGTGGTTCCCAGTAGTTGCAGTTGGACACACTTCCTGCACATGTAGTCACCAGGAGCAACTGAACCTTCTGTGATTTGCCAATAGCACAGGAGGAGCATATCACGGGTGCAAGCTCTCCTGCCATGACTACCCTTAAGCCCCTTATTTACTCAAATTAATAGCATCCTTTTTTAACAAAAAATTATCTCTTTATGCTAACTTTACTTCCCTTATCATACTTTGTTTACTTATATTACGTTATTATAATGATGCTGACTTTCACTTATTTGTGTCGTTTCTCAGTAAATCCCTTCTTCCAAAAAGAAACATAAAATCGCAACTGCTTCACTGTGACACTGACATAGAGGTGAATAAGAGCAGGAATCTGACCTTGATGTTTATGAAGCTCAGCTAAGCTCTGCTCCTGCCTGGACTGAGACTGAGTTCAACACTTAGTCTTTTTAGCTTTGCCTTCTCCTGGTTTCACCTAACTCCCTGTTTTCACCCAATTCCAAAAGCACTTTTGTTTAGCAATGCAGCATTCTGTGCAGAATGGTTATGTAATCGTTCAATGTTGAATATTTTTTGAAGTCTTGTACATTCTTTGTCTAACTATTGAAACCACGTTGCTAGATTTTAAGAGAGTTAGTACTTTGTCTCAATTTGAATTGACTCCTGAGTTGGAGTTTGACTCCTGGAACAATCTGGGATCAAGTTTAGCTCGACTGTTGGTTGTAGTGAATGATATAAAATCATCTTATGCCATGTTTATTTTCTCTACAGTATCAGCTGTTTCCCCAGAGTCGTAATGGATTTAAATTGGGCATGAGACTAGAGGGCATTGACCCAGAACATGCATCAGTCTTTTGTGTCCTTAGTGTTGCTGAGGTAAGCTTCTCTAAATATCAGAGGCTCCTACATCAGATTCACATTGGATACCTTAAAAGTAAAGCTGATACACGAGCTGTGAAATGTGTGAATCCTGTTCCAGTATTTTGAGATATGACAATACCTTTTGTGAGTGGTGAAATCAAGGACACTACGCATAATTTCTCAATATGTGCCAAACGTGGTTGAAGTTACTTGCTGCCAAGTGCATACCTGGAAGATTTAGGCTCTAATATGGGCGGCACGGAAGCACGGTGGTTAGCACTGTTGCTTCACAGCACCAGGGAACCGGGTTTAATTCTCAGTTTAGGTCACTGCCTGTGCGGAGTCTGCACCGACTCCCCCCCCCCCCCCCCCCCCCCCACCCCCCCCCCCCCCCCCCCCCCCTGTGTCTGCATGGGTTTCCTCTGGGTGCTCCGATTTACTCCCACAAGTCCCGAAAGACTTGCTTGTTAGGTGAATTGGAAATTCTGAATTCTCCCTCAGTGTACCCGAGCAGGCGTCAGAGTGTAGCGACTTGGGGATTTTCACAATAATTTCATTGCAGTGTTAATGTAAGCCTACTTGTGACAATAATAAAGATTATTATCTTGACCCTCATTTGAAATTCAGATGTACACTCAGTTTGTGATTTCAACCTAAGGGTGGTGAGAATCCGATTCGGGTATATAGCTGGGGGGGTGCAAAAGCATAATGGAGCAATACTAATTGGGGATTCGATAGTCAGGGACACAGATGGGCGCTTCTGTGCTCGCGAAAGAGATTCCAGGATGGTGTGTTGCCTCCCTGGTGCCAATGTAATGGATATCTCTGAGTGGGTATAGGACATCCAGAAACGGGAGGGAAAACAGGCAGATGTCATAGTCCACATTGGTACAGATTACATAGGCAGGAAGAGCAGCAAGGTCCTGCAAAGACATTACAGGGAGTTGGGTAGTAAGCTAAAAAGCAGGACCTCTATGGTAGTCATTTCAGGATTACTCCCTGTGCTAATGAAGCTAGGAACAGAGAGATTCTACAGTTGAGCACGTGGCTAAAGAGCTGGTGTATGGCGGAATGCTTCAAATATGTGGATCATTGGGATGTTTTCCAGGGAAGGTGGGACCTACACCAGCAGGACGGGTTGCACCTAAGTTAGAGGGGCACCAATATCCTGGCTGGGAGGTTTGCTAATGTGGTTTGGGAGGATTTAAACTAGTATGGCAGGGGGGTGGGAACCGGAGCAGTAGGCCAGCAAGTGTAGAGATTGGGGAACAGCTTGAGACTAAGACAAATATAGCAAAGAGGGAGAGCAGGCAGAGGGAAGTCACTGATGTTAGTGGGCATGGAGTGCGTTTGCTTCAAAGCAAGAAGTATAACAGGTAAGACGGATGAACGTAGCGCTCGGATTAATGTGGGTAATTATGAGTTTGTTACTCTTACGGAGATATGGTTAAAGGAGGGGCAGGATTGGCAGTTTAACATTCCAGGATATCAATGTTTTAGATAAGACGGGGCGTGGCAGGAAGGGTGAGGGAATTGCATTACTTGTTAGGGAACATTTTGCAGTTGTCGTTGGCAAGCAGGGTCAAGGAAAATCCCAAGACCGTTTTTATTTAAAAGAAGCAATAGGGTAGCTAGGGAAAGAGAAGGTCCACTCAAGGACGAAGTGGGTGAGATCCTTAATGAGTACTTTGCATTGGTATTCACCAAGGAGAGGGACATGACGGATGTTGAGGTTAGAGATGGGTGTATGAATACTCCCGGACATGCCAGCATAATGAAGGAGGAAATGTTGGATATCTTAAAATGCATTAAGATAGACAAGTCCCCTGGGCTGGATGGGATGTATCCCAGGTTACTGTGGCAAAAGAGGAAATAGCTGGGACCTTAACAAATATCTTTGCATCATCTTTGACCAGAGGCAAGGTTCAGAGGACTGGAGAATAGCCAATGTTGCCCCTTTGTTTAAGAAGGGAAGCGGGGATAATCCAGGTAATTATAGGCCAGTGAGCCTGAATTCAGTGGTGGGGAAGCTGTTCAGAAGATACTGAGGGATAGGATTTATTCACATTTGGAAGCGATTGGACTTGTTAGTGATAGGCAGCATGGTTTTGTGTGCGGAAGGTCATGTCTTACCAACTTGATATAGTTTTTTTAGGAGGTGACGTAATTAATTGATGAGGGAAAAGGCTGTGGATGTCATCTACATGGACTTTAGTAAGGCGTTTGACAAGGTCCCTCGTGGTACAAAAGATAAAGTCGTCACATGGGATTCGGGTTGTGCTAGCTAGATGGATAAAGAACTAGCTTGGCAATAAGAGACTGAGAGTAACAGTGGAAGGGAGTTTTTCGGAATGGAGATCTGTAACAGGTGGTGTTCCACAGGGATCAGTGCAGGGACCACTGTTATTTCTAATGTATATAAATGATCTGGAGGAAAATGTAGATGGTCTGATTCGCAAGTTTGCAGATGACACTCAGATAGGTGGAGCTGCAGATAATGAAGGGGACTGTCAGAGAATACAGCAGAATATAGAAAGATTGGAGAGTTGGGCAGAGAAATGGCAGGTGGAGTTCAATCCAGACAAATGCAAGGAGCATTGACATACAGAGGAATCTGGGCATTCAGGTCCATAGTTCCATGAAAGTGGCAATGCAGCTGGAAAAGGTGGTCAAGAAGGCATACGGTATGCTGGCCTTCATTGGTTGGGGCATTGAGTACAAGAATTGGCAGGTTATGTTACAGTTGTATAAAACTTTATTTGGCCCACATTTGGAAGATTGCGTACAGTTATGGTCTTCACACTACCTGAAGAAGGAGCCGTGCTCCGAAAGCTCGTGTGTGAAACAAACCTGTTGGACTTTAACCTGGTGTTGTAAGACTTCTTACTGTGCTCACCCCAGTCCAACGCCGGCATCTCCACATCATGACTACCAGAAGGACAAGGGTGCTTTGGAGAGAGTGCAAAGAAGGTTTACCAGGATGTTGCTTCGTCTGGAGGGTGTTAGCTATTAGGAGAAGTTGGATTAACTCCGATTATTTTCGTTGGAAAGACGGAGGCTGGGGGGAGACCTGATTGAGGTCTACCAAATTACGAGAGATGCAGACAAGTTGAATAGAACCTTTTTCCAGGGTGGAAGACTCAATTACAAGGGAGCACATGTTCAAGGTGAGGGGGGGGGGTGAAATTTTGGGGAGATGTGCGGTGAAAGTTTCTCACACAGAAGGTGGTGGGTGCCTGGAACGCTTTGCTAGTGGAAGTGGTGGAGGTGGCATGATAGCAACGTTTAAGATGTATCTTGATAGACACCTGAACAGGCAGGGAATGGAGATATACGATTGGGCAATAAGTAGTAGGTCTAAATAAGAAATCTGGATCGGTGCAGTTTTGGTGGGCCGAAGGGCCTATTGCTGTGCTGGAATGTTCTTTATTCTTTGATGCATTTGGGGAGGTTAAAGAAGGAAAAGGAATACACAATAAATGGGAGGAAGTGCAGAGGAAGTGAGTGACTTGGGAGTGCATGTCCACAGATCCCTGAACGTAGAACATACAGTGCAGAAGGAAGCCACCCTGCCCATCGAGTCTTAAGCCCTCTCCTCCACCCCATCCCCGTAACCCAAACAACCCCCCCCCCCCCCAACCTTTTTGGTCATTAAGGACAATTTATCATGGCCAATCCACCTATCCTGCATGTCCTTGGACTGTGGGAGGAAACCGGAGCACCCAGAGTAAACCCACGCAGACATGGGGAGAACATGCAGACTCTGCACAGACAGTGCTATCCACTTGTGCTACTCGTGCTGAAGGTAGCAGACCAGTCAGTAAGGTGGCTAAGAAGGCATATGGAATACTTTCCTTTATTAGCTGAGGCACAGAATACACGAACAGGGAGTTTATGCTGGAATTATGTAAAATGTTAGTGAGGCCACAATTTGAGTAGTATGTGCAGTTGTGGTCACCTTAGTACAGAAAGTATATAATTATATTAGGGTACAGAGGCAATTGTAAAATTGCAGTTATCAAGAAAGATTGGTGAAGCTGTTTTTTTTCCTTGGAATAGAGGAGAGATTTGATTCGGGTGCACAAGGTTATGAGGGTCTGGATAGAGTGGATAGGAAGGACCCATTTCCTTTAGTGGAAAGGACAGTAACTAGGGCACATAGATTTAAAGTGATTGGCAGAAGGATTAAAGGGGAGATGAGGAAAATGTTTTAACACAGAGGGTTGTAGGGGTAAAGAGCTCTCTGCCTGAAAGGGTATCAAGGCAGAAACCCTCAGCTCATTTAAAAGGTGTTGGGATATGCATCTAAAATCTGTAACCTCCAAGGCTACAGATCAAGTGCTGGAAAATGGGATTAGTCTGACGAGCTTGTTTATCTAATGGACCAAGTGGCTGCTTTCTGTGCTGAAATTTTTTGCTATATTCTCTAAATATCTGAAAATAACCAATGCTCCTTCAAAACCCACGCGGCTACCATCTAGAAGGACAAGGGCGGCAGTGGTTAGCACTGCTACCTCATGACGCTGCGGACCTGGGCTCGACCCTGGACCCTGGCCCCGGGTCACTGTCCGTGTGGAGTTTGCACGTTCTCCCGGTGTCTGCGTGGTTCTCATCCTCACAACGCAAAGATGTGCGGGAAAGATGGATTGACCACTTTTTAAATTGCTCCTTAATATAAAAAGGGCGAGGGCAGCAGATACATAAGAACACCACCTTGACGTTCCCTCCAAGCCACTCATCATACTGACTTGGAAATATACCGACGTTCCTTCATTGTGCTGATAAAAATCCTGGAACTGCCTCCCTAACTGCAATGTGGGTGTGCCTACACGACATGGACGGCAGTGGTTCAAGAAAGCAGCTCACCATTACCGTCTCAAGGACAAATTGGGATGGGGAATAAATGGTGCCCTAGCCAGTGAAGCACAAATCCCACGAGTGAATAAACAAAACTGGGGTGAGGGCAGGGGAGTGGCAATACGTGATTTCTGCAGGAGATCCAACATGGACATGATGGGCCAAATGACCTGTGTTTCTTAAAAAATTGTTAATAGGATGTGGGCGTTGCAGGCTGTGCTAGCATTTATTGCCCATTCCTAATTGCCCTTGAGGGGGTATTTAAGAGTTAACCGTATTGCTATGGATCTGGAGTTGCATGTAGGTCAGACCAGGTAAGGATGGCAGATTTGCTTCCCTAAAGGACATTTGTGAGCCAGATGGATTTTTACAACAATCGACAATGGTTAATGGTCATTATTAGACTTTAAATTCCAGATTTTTATTGAATTTAGATTTCACCATCTGCTCTGGTGGGATTTGACCCTGGATCTCTGGATTACTAGTCTAGTGACAATGTCACTACACCACAGTCTCTCCTTCAAAGTGATTCGACGTTGGGGTTAATATTTCAGATCCGTGATCTTTCGTCAGATACTGCTGTCCTTCAGCTGCTTGGTTCCATCTACGTTATTATTACTTCAGATATCATCTAATATTTAGGTTAATTTGTTTTTGAAAGATTCTGATGGGGACTTGACAGGTGTACGGGAAGGTTCTGCATGGTAATTCCCTTATTTCCCCTTTCTTTGATTTTGCCGTTATAATTTTTGATCCATGGATGTTTAATGGACATGTATCTTTAAGTCAAGCAGCAGAGAGAAGGAGGAATTCAAAAAGTTGCAACATAGTATTTGGTGCTGCTAGCTTTGGACAGCAAAACCAAGACCTTTCGGCACCCGAACGATTCAGGTGAAACTTAGTTCGCTTGATTGGCTGGTGACCAATGAATTGGCCA
The DNA here is from genome assembly GCF_902713615.1 of Scyliorhinus canicula. Classification (NCBI taxonomy): domain Eukaryota; kingdom Metazoa; phylum Chordata; class Chondrichthyes; order Carcharhiniformes; family Scyliorhinidae; genus Scyliorhinus; species Scyliorhinus canicula. The sequence continues at coordinate 99,556,075 of NC_052146.1, read as the reverse complement.
AAAGGCTGTATTTTGCCCAGGTGGTGATTGGGTCCTACTCGAGTGGATTGATTTTTGGAGATGCAAGGAGCGCACTCACTCTTGCGCGCTCCCTTTAGCATCCCCTGCTTTGGCACCTACCCTTGCCGCTCTCTTGCGCTCACCCCCCCTCTCCCCTCTCTTGCGCTCGCCCTCCCTCTCCCCTCTCTCGCACTCATCTCCCCTCTCTTGCGCTCATCTCCCCTCTCTTGCGCTCGCCCTCCCTCTAACCTCTCTCGCGCTCGCCCTCCCTCGCCCCTCTCTCGCGCTCGCCCTCTCTTGCGCTCGCCCTCTCTCGCGCTCGCCCTCTCCCGCGCTCGCCCTCTCTCGCGCTCGCCCTCTCTCGCGTTCGCCCTCTCTCGCGCTCGCCCTCTCTCGCGCTCGCCCTCTCTCGCGCTCGCCCTCTCTCGCGCTCGCCCTCTCGCGCTCGCCCTCTCTCGCCCTCGCCCCTCTCTCGCCCTCGCCCCTCTCTCGCCCTCGCCCCTCTCTCGCCCTCGCCCCCTCTCGCCCTCGCCCCCCTCTCGCCCTCGCCCCTCTCTCGCCCTCGCCCCTCTCTCGCCCTCGCCCCTCTCTCGCCCTAGCCCCTCTCTCGCCCTCGCCCCTCTCTCGCCCTCGCCCCTCTCTCGCCCTCGCCCCTCTCTCGCCCTCGCCCCTCTCTCGCTCTCGCCCTCGCCCCTCTCTCGCCCTCGCCCCTCTCTCGCCCTCGCCCCTCTCTCGCCCTCGCCCCTCTCTCGCCCCCGCTCATTTAAGGCCGAGTTAGATTTTTGATGGACAAAGGGCAAAGGCAGGAATGTGTTCAGGTCCAACCAGATCAGCATGGTCTTTTCGAATGGCAGAACAGGCTCAATAGGCTAAATAGCCTACTCCTATTTGTTGTGATCATGTGAACCTTTTGGGACGCAAGTGTCAAGTAATTGATCAAACGAGGTTTAATCAACTCATGGATGAGGCATTCACAATCCAGTTAATCTTGTTATTTTTGGGCTCTACATATTTTCATAGGTTTGAGTGCCTCTTTTTGGATTTCTTTTGTTTCTGTGCAAAACTGAAAAATTAAAACTCTAAAATATGAGAGTTACAGGGGATTGTTCCAAGCAATCATCAGCACCTTCACTGACAAGCATGAAAGCATGGACATTACACTAAACATCCGTAAGACCAACCTTCCCCTGCCGCAAAGCTTCCCCCGGGAAACAAAATCCCATGACAAAGCACCTTGAACAACATGGACCACTTTCCATAACTTGGGAGCCTACTGTCAACAAAGGCAGACATTGACGACATGGTTCAACACTGCCTTCAATGTGTCAGCGCAGCCTTCAGTCACCTGAGCAAGAGAGTGTTTGAAGACCAGGACCTCCAACCTGGTACCAAGGTCATGGTCTACAGAGCAGTGGCGATACTCACCCTCCCATGCGGTTCAGAAACATGGACTATGTACAGCAGATGCGGGGAGACGGCGGTGTAGTGGTATTGTCACTGGACTCGTAATCCAGAGACCCAAGATAAAGCTCCTGGAATTCTGGTTCGAATCCCATTACGGCCCATGAAGCAATTTGAATTAAATAAAAATCTGGAATGAAATGTCTAATGATGACCATTGTCGATTGTCACAAAATCCCATCTGGTTCACTAATGTCCTTTAGGGAAGGAAACCTGCAGCCCTTACCTGATCTGGCCGACGTGTGACTCCAGATCCGTAGCAATATGGTTGACTCTTAAATGCCCCCTCAAGGGCAATTAGGGTAGGGCAATAAATGCTGGGCCAGCTGGCAATACCTTTTTTTAAAAAAGGTACCTCAAAACCTTGGAGAAGTATCACCAGCACTGCCTCCCCAAGATCCTGCAAATCTATTGGCTGTATAGGTGCACAAACATCAGTGTTCTCACTCAGACCAACATCCCCAGCACCCAAACATTGACTACATTTGATCACCTCCGCTGGGTTGGCCAAATGGTTTGCATACCTGACATTGGACCCTCGAACCAAGTGCTCTACTTGGAGCTTTGACATGGAAAGCAAGCCCAAGGAAGGCAGATGGACAGGCTTCAAGGACAACTTCAAAGCCTCATGTGATAGAGACTGTAGGTAATGCATTGGGCTCCTCGGTCATTTGAGAACTTGGTTTGTGTCTGAAAGCAAGTCATCCTTCACTCCTACGGACTGCCTAAGGGAAGAATTAAAGAGGAAATCAGTCTGAGGTATCAAGGGCCTGTGATCTGTAATTTTGATTAGAAATCAAAACATTAATGCAATTAATTGTAGCAAAAGAGTGTTTTAAATATAAAATGGTTAATAATGTGAAATTGTTGGCAGGTCCATGGATACAGGATCAGGTTACATTTCGATGGCTACTCTGAATGCTATGATTTCTGGATAAATGCAGACTCCCCTGACATCCATCCTTTAGGTTGGTGTGAGAAAACGGGCCATAAACTACATCTTCCAAAAGGTATTTTTAAAGTGACTTAAATGTGTCTAGGCTTTAATGATGAAATCTTGGTTATTGTCTGTTTTCCAAAATGCCACATTACTCTGATAACACATTGCCATCTGTATTTATTTGGAAATCTAAGAAATACATCTTGGGGTTAGCAAATTAAAAATAATAGAGGGGCACAGGTGGATAATTTGGTTTACTTGGCTGATACTTTGTTTCATCTGACAATGACTGAAACATTAGGGGTTCTTTACAGTCTGATATTGTCCAGGCTCTCCATTTCATTGGACTACATCAGCACCTAAGTTTAAACGTGCGTGAATGTCCTGGAATGGAGAATTAATAAATCTTGACAGCTAGAACATAGAACGATACAGCGCAGTACAGGCCCTTCGGCCCTCGATGTTGCACCGGCATGGAAAAAAACTAAAGGCCATCTAACCTACACTATGCCCTTATCATCCATATGCTTATCCAATAAACTTTTAAATGCCCTCAATGTTGGCGCGTTCACTACTGTTGCAGGTAGGGCATTCCACGGCCTCACCACTCTTTGCGTAAAAAACCCACCTCTGACCTCTGTCCTATATCTATTACCCCTGAATTTAAGGCTATGTCCCCTCGTGCTAGCCACCTCCATCCGCGGGAGAAGGCTCTCGCTGTCCACCCTATCTAAGCCTCTGATCATTTTGTATGCCTCTATTAAGTCACCTCCCCCTCCCCCTCTTTTGCCCCCTTCTCTGAGCTTACTAAAACACCTAAACCCCGGAACCTGCAACAACCATTCCTGTCCCTGCTCTATCCATGTCTCTGAAATGGCCACAACATCGAAGTCCCAGGTACCAACCCATGCTGCCAGTTCCCCTACCTTATTTCGTATACTCCTGGCATTGAAGTAGACACACTTCAAACCACCTACCTGAACACTGGCTCCCTCCTGCAAAGTCAAATCTGTGCTCCTGACCTCTATACTCTCAATCTCCCGTACCCCAAAACTACAATCCAGGTTCCCATGCCCCTGCTGAATTAGTTTAAACCCCCCCAAAGAGCACTAACAAATCTTCCCCCCCCAGGATATTGGTGCCCCTCAGGTTCAGATGTAGACCATCCTGTCTATAGAGGTCCCACCTTCCCCAGAAAGAGCCCCAGTTATCCAGAAATCTGAATCCCTCCCGCCTGCACCATCCCTGTAGCCACGTGTTTAATTGCTCTCTCTCCCTATTCCTCATCTCACTATCACGTGGCACGGGCAACAACCCAGAGATAACAACTCTGTTTGTTCTCGCTCTGAGCTTCCATCCTAGCTCCCTAAAGGCCTACCTGACATCCTTGTCCCCTTTCCTACCTATGTCGTTAGTGCCAATGTGGACTACGACTTGGGGCTGCTCCCCCTCCCCCTTAAGGACCCGGAAAACACGATCCGAGACATCACGTACCCTTGCACCTGGGAGGCAACATACCAAACGTGAGTCTCTCTCGCTCCCACAAAATCTCCTGTCGGTGCCCCTGACTATTGAGTCCCCAATTACTAATGTTCTACTCCTTTCCCCCCTTCCCTTCTGAGCAACAGGGACAGACTCCGTGCCAGAGGCCCGTACCCCATGGCTTACCCCTGGTAAGTTGTCCCCCCCACAAGTATCCAAAACGGTATACTTGTTACTCAGGGGAACGACCGCAGGGGGTCCCTGCACTGACTGCTTCTTCCCAGTCCCTCTTACAGTTACCCATCTATCTCCAGTCTTTGGTGTAACTACTTCCCTGAAGCTCCTACTGTATCTATGACCCCCTCTGCCTCCCGAATGATCCGAAGTTCATCCAACTCAAGCTCCAGGTCCCTAACACGGTTTTTGAGGAGCTGGAGTTGGGTGCACTTCCCACAGATGAAATCAGCAGGGACACTGACGGCGCCCCTCACCTCAAACATTCTGCAGGAGGAGCATTGTACTGCCTTCCCTGACATCACCTCTAGATTTAAAAAAAAAACAAGAAAAAGAAAAAGAAAGGAAGAGCTTACCTGATATTACCTCAAACCCTGCTCCCGCTGAAAGGTAAGCAAATTTAAAGGCACTCACTCACCTTCACGACAGGCCCCTGCTCCCGCTTCCCAACCACCGTGGGGTGGGTGTTTGGTTAGAGGAGGAGGTAGGGTGGGAAACACTCATGAAGTGTTTCGGGTTTAACTGTCACTTGACAACAGCCCCATCACAAACCACCTTCAACTTAGGCTGACCGCACTGAACGTATGCAAATTTCCCCAGAACAGCTGATCAGTAGCTCTGCTCTGCTGCCCTCTGCTGGAGCTACTTGAATTATAGCCCCAATGTTGGGAGAGACTTTGTAAAATTTACATGCCGAAGAAACTTTCAATATCTAAAAATACACCCAAATAATTTTCTGCTTTTGTCCTCACCTGGGCTGTGGCTTTCCACCCATTAAAATGAATGGGCATAAAAGTGGAAAATCAGTTTCAATATCTTGCAAAGAACTTGTATCACTTTTTTTTAACCTGCTCAGGAGATCCCAAAGCGCTTCATAGGCATTGGTTTACTATAAGTTAATAATAATCTTGATGATTGTCACAAGTAGGCTTATATTAACACTGCAATGAAGTTACTGTCAAAATCCCCTGGTCGCCAAACTATGGCGCCTGTTTCGGTACACAGATGGAGAATTCAGAATGTCCAATTCACCTAACAGCACGTCTTTCGGGACTAGTGGAAGGAAACTCCGCGGAGCACCCGGGGGAAACCCACGCAGACACGAGGTGAACGTGTTCGACTCCGCACAGACAGTGACCCACGCCGGGAATCGAACCTGGGACCCTGCCGCTCTGAAGCAACAGTGCTAATCGTTGTGGCAGCCAATTTGTGCACAGCAAAGTTCCAAAAACAATAATGAGGCAGGCATAGAAAATAGGAGCAGGAGAAGACCTCTCGAGCCTGCTCCGCCATTAAATGTGATCAAGTCTGATCATCCAACCAGGTAACCTGTACCCGCTTTTCCTCCCACATTTTTGGGGCCTTTTAGCCCCAACAGATAAACTCTAACTCCTTCTTGAAAACATGCAATGTTTTGGTCTCAACTACTTTCTGTAGTAGTGATTTCCACGGGTTTACCACTCTGGGTGAAGAAATTTCTCCTCATCTCAGTCCTAAAATGTTTAACCTGTATCGTTCGACTATGACCCCTAGTTCTGGACACCACCACCATTGGGAACATCCTTCCTGCATTTATCCTGTCTAGTCCTGTTAGAATTTTATAGGTTTCAATAAGATCCCACACTCCTTCTGAACTCCAGCAACTATAATCCTAACTGACTCAATCTCTCCTCAAACGTCAATCCCAGGAGTCATCCTTCCCTGCACTATAGCATCCTTGTAATCCTTCCCTGCACTATAGCAAGAACGTACTTCCTCAGATAAGGAGACCAAAACTGCACACAGTATTCCAGGTGTGGCCTTACCAAGGCCCTGTATAGTTTCAGCAAGACATGCCTGCTCCTATACTCTAATCCTCTTGCTATGAAGGCCCTGCTTAGGTTAGTGACGTTGGCCTTTTTTGCCGTTTAATGCAGTATTGTCTTTTCGCATCCCTGATGGCTTTCCGTACATCGTACCTGGATTTCATCTATAGGTCCGTGTCATCAGACTTGACCGCCTCCGTCCGGAACTTCAGGGAGTGAACCCTTTGGTTGAATCAGAGTTTGTGAGCGGGGAACACCCACATTGTCGTCTTTGGTACACAGTCCTTGACACACTGGGGAAGTCTGTTACGGTGGTTGCATACTCGTCCAGGTTAGCTGCCGCAGCCTTGAATATGGACCAGTCCACAAACTCCAAGCAGTCGCGGAGGATGTCCTCGGGTGACTCAGACTAGCACTGCATGGTATGATGCTTCCCTCCCATCATAAGGTCAGAAGTAGGGATGTTTGAGAATGACTGCACAATGTTCTTGCAACTTCTCAGAAAATGAAGCAGTCCATGTCCAAATGCAGCAAGACCTGGACAATGTCCAGGCATCTTCCAAACCCACAACCACTACCATCTAGAAGGATAAGAGCAGCAGATATCTGGGAACCCCATCACCTGGAGGCTCCCCTCCATGTCACTCACCACACCAACTTGGAACTATATCACCATTCCTTCACTGTCGTTGGGGCAAGGTTCTAGAACTCCCTCCCTAACAGCACTATGGTTATACCTACACCTCAAGGACTACAGGGTTCAAGAAGGCAACTCACCACCACCTTCTAGGGATGGGCAATAAATGTTGGCCTAACGAATGACGCCCACAACCTGCAAATTAATTTTTTTAAAGTCCGTGGCTGAGCCTTCAGCTGCCTAGGCCCTAGGCTTTGGTCTACCCTCCCTAAACCTCTCCATTTCTTGGTTTCCTTTATATCCTTAACCAAGCTTTTCATCATCTGTCCTAATATGTCCTTAGGAAGCTTTGTCATTTTTTATTTCCATGATGCCCCCGCATTAAAGACTCTGACTAAATAGACATACATAGAGCCTGTAGACTGGACTAGAAAAGGCAGATAGATGGGATCCAGAGTTTGGATATTTAGGAAAGAATTCCTGGAAGTTGGAGCCCATACAGCGTCAGAATGCAGTGCAGAGGGAGGTTATTCAGCACATTGAGTGTGCACTGGCTCCCTGAAAGAGTATCCTACCTAGTCTCACTCCCCTGTCTTATCCCGATTCTCACTTTTCAGATAGCAATCCAATTCCCTTTTGAATGCCTCGATTGAATCTGCCGCCACCACTCTCAGAGTTTGTTCCAGACTCCACCATCCTTTCAGTGAAAAGGTTTTTTTCACATACCTTTTTGGCCAATTATTTTGAATCTGTGAATTCTCTTGATGAAGTAGTGTTAAAGACTAAAGAAGGTGATGATGATGGCATAAAGATAGTTCAATGTTTTAATAGCAGACCAAGGGTCAGCACTCTGTGAAAGCAAAACAAGTTACAGGGTGCACTGTGGATTGCAACCTGTGGATTCCAGGTTGGGAGAAAAAATTACCAAAGTGAAGGAAAGAAAGGTCTGAAGTTGTTGAATTTAGTGTTAAGTCCAAAAGGCTGTAAAGTGCCTGTTGAAGATGAGGTGCTGTTCCTCCACTGTAAATATCAGGCCAAGGATGGAAATGTGGCCACTGGGCAGGGTAGCAGGTTAAAATAGCATGTGGCAGGAAGGTTAGTGTGGTGCTTACGGACTGAGTGAAGGTGTTCCGCAAAGTGGTCGCCCAGTCTGCATTTAGTCTTTCCAATGTAGAGGAGACCTGCATTAGGGACGGCAAGCACAGCAGACTAACCAAAAGGAGATGCAACTGAAATTCTGCTTCATCTGAAAGGACAGTTAAGGGGCCCGAGTATCAGAGGAATCACAAGGGTAAGTGGGAAGAGACTGGACTAGGGGAGAGAGGGAGTGGGGCAGCACGGTAGCATAGTGGTTAGCATTATGGCTTCACTGTGCCGGAGTCCTAGGTTTGATTCCCAGCTTGGGTCACTGTCTGTGCAGAGTCTGCACGTTCTCCCAGTGTCTGCGTGGGTTTCCTCCGGGTGCTCCGGTTTCCTCCCACAGTCCAAAGATATGCAGGTAGGTGAATTGGCCATGCCAAATTTCCCTTGGGTTAGATGGGGTTGCAGTGATTTTTTTTTTTAGAAAATACTTTATTGAAGCATTTGTAATTTTCACAATTTAACGACATTTCTAAAACAACCCAGCGGGTGGGCGCACAAAATACCCCACTATCTCCGCCCTATCCCCAATTACCTGTATACTAATTTCCCTCTCCTTATTTAACATTACCATGCCTCCTGTTTTCCTCCCAACCGCCTTTTCCCTTTCTCTCTTTCCCCCCCCTTACTGCTGATGTTCAATTTTTGTTAAAGAATTCGATGAACAGCTGCCAACTCCAGGCAAATCTCCCTGTATTGATCCTCTCGGAGCGAACTTGATTTCTCCAGACTGAGAAACCCTACCATGTCGCTGATCCACAGTCCTGACTTTGGGGGCTCCGAGTCCCTCCATTTCAGCAAGATCCGTCTCCGGACCACCAGGGTCGAGAAGTACAGGATATCAGCCTCCCTCACCCCCCCCCCCCCCCTTCTCCGGATCCTCCAACACCCCAAATATTGCCAATTCTGGATTCGGAGTTACCCTACCTTCCAGGACTTCTGACATAACATCCACAAATCCCTGCCAGAATTCCCTCAGTTTCGGACAAGCTCAAAACATATGAACGTGGTTGGCCGGGCTACCGCCACACCGTCCACATCTGTCCTCCACCTCCTCGAAGGACCTACTCATCCGGGCTACCGTTAGGTGGGCCCTGTGGACTACCTTGAACTGAATCAAGCTAAGTCTAGCACAGGGCGAGGTAGCTTTTACCCTTTTCAAGGCTTTTTCGCACAGTTCAGTTTCCAGTTCCCCTTCTAGCTCCTCTTCCCACTTCCTCGTCACCTCTCTGATAGGGGCCCCTTCCCACTCTAACAATTCCCTGGGTGTGCTAGTGCATGAGTCGCATCAAGTTGGTTTACAGGTGCAACGGGTAATTAAGAAGGCAAATGAAATTTTGTCCTTCATTGCTAGAGGGATGGAGTTTAAGACTAGGGAGGTTGTGTTGCAATTGTATAAGGTGTCAGTGAGGCCACACCTGGAGTATTGTGTTCAGTTTTGGTCTCCTTACCTGAGAAAGGACGTACTGGCGCTGGAGGGTGTGCAGAGGAGATTCACTAGGTTAATCCCAGAGCTGAAGGGGTTGGATTACGAGGAGAGGTTGAATAGACTGGGACTGTACTCGTTGGAATTTAGAAGGGTGAGGGGGGTCTTATGGAAACATATAAAATTATGACGGGAATAGATAGGATATTTGCGGGCAGATTGTTTCCACTGGCGAGTGAAAGCAGAACTAGGGGGCATAGCCTCAAAATAAGGGGAAATAGATTTAGGACTGAGTTTAGGAGGAACTTCTTCACCCAAAGGGTTGTGAATCTATGGAATTCCTTGCCCAGTGAAGCAGTTGAGGCTCCTTCATTGAATGTTTTTAAGATAGAGATGGATAATTTTTTGAAGAATAAAGGGATTAAGGGTTATGGTGTTCGGGCTGGAAAGTGGAGCTGAGTCCACAAAAGATCAGCCATGATCTCATTGAATGGCGGAGCAGGTTCGAGAGGCCAGATGGCCTACTCCTGCTCCTAGTTCTTATGTTCTTATCTCCAAAACCTTCCCACCTCCAACCCCTGTGTTTGACATTACCTTATCCTGAGGAAAGCTTGGGACCTACTTCCGTACAAAGTTCCGCACTTGAAGGTACCGAAACCCATTCCCACCAGCAAATCAAACTCCTCTAAAGTCTCCAAGGTTGGAAAGCCTTCCTGGATGAATAGATCCCAAACCTTTCAATCCCTGCCCGCTGCCATACCTTAAAGCCTCCATCCAGCCCCCTCGGGGCAAACCAGTGATTGTCACAAATCGGTAACCATACTGACACCCCCTTCAGTCTCGTATGTTGCCTCCATTGCCCTCACACCCTTAGGGCTGCCACCACCACAGGACTTGTAGAGTATCGAGCTGGCGAGAACGACAGGGATGCCGTCAGTAAAGCCTCCAGACTCGTACCTTTGCAGGATGCTGGCTCCATCCACTCCCAGACCGACCCCTCCCCACTGCCCACTTCCTGACCATCGATATGTTGTCAGCCCAGTAATAGTTAATAAAGCTCGGGAGAGCCAAACCCCCTTCTCCGCGGGTCCGTTCCAGGAGTGCCCTCTTTCCTCTTGGGGTTTTACCCGACCATATAAACCTCGATATCGCCGCATTCATACTTTTGAAAAAAGCCTCTGGGACAAAAATCAGGAGACATTGAAAAAAGAAAAGCAGTCTCGGAAGGACCGTCACCTTCACCGTCTGAACCCTCCCCACCAGCGACAGTGGGAGCATGTGCCATCTACGGAAATCCCTTCTCATTCGATCCACTGCTTTGCCCAGATTTAACTTGTGAAGCTGCTCCCAATCCTTGGCCACTTTAATCCCCAGATACCTAAAACTCCTCCCAACCACTTTAAAAGGTAGCTCCTTCAGTCTCCTGTCCTGCCCCCATGCCTGCATCACGTACATCTCGCTCTTTCCCATATTTAACTTGTAGCCTTAAAATCACCCAAATTCTCCTAATATCTTCATGATTCTGGTTATTCTCCCCCCCCCCCCCCCCAAAACCGGGTCCGTGACGAAAAGCAGCAAATCGTCCGCATAGGGAGAGACCTTGTATTCCACCCCCCACCCCCTCACTATGCCCCGCCAGGCATTTGCTGCTCTCGGGGCCATAGCTAAGGGCTCTATGGCCAGGGCAAACAGTAATGGGGAGAGCGGGCATCCCTGCCTTGTCTCCCAACAGAGACTAAAGTATTCCGACTGAACTCGGTTAGTTCTTACGTTTGCCACCGGGGCAGGGTACAATAACAAATCAACAAATCCCTGCCCAAACCCAAACCTGCCTAAAATATCCCATAGATACTTCCTTTCCACCCGGTCGAAAGCCTTCTCCGCGTCCATGGCGACCACTACCTCAGCCTCGCGCCCCTCCGCTGGCATCGTAATTTCATTAAGAAGCCGTCTAATGTTGGATGTCAGGTGCTTGCCCTTTACAAATCCCATCTGATCCTCTCCAGTTATCTCCGGGACACGATCCTCTATTCGAATGGCCAGGATCTTTGCCAATAATTTGGCATCTACATTCAAGAGGGCAATTAGACTATACGATCCACAGCTCTCCGGATTCTTGTCTTGCTTCAGGATGAGAGAAATTGATGCCTGTGATAACGTTGGGGGCAGTACTCCCAGCTCCTTGGACTCATTAAAAGCCTAAACCAGGATGACTTCCGGTGGCGGCTATGAAGGAGTAAGTCACACATTTAGTAGCTCCCGCTCTGGTCGGACTTTTGGACCTTTCCCCCGGACCTTTTTCTGGGTTTAGACGATGAATTCGAAGGCTGAGGCAATTGGGCACCGTTTCCACGTATTAGTGTATGGAGAAAAGAACCAGAAGTGCACGGAAAGGCAGAAATAAAAAGTTAGCCAAGAGCTGTGTTGAACCAGCAGCAGGAGACAGCATGGCTGAGGACTGGACTCCTGGGATGGCGGCGCAGCGACCAACGGAGCAGTTGATGCAAGCCATCCAGAACTTTATTGCCAAGCAGAAGCGGGAATGTTTGGATCCGAATAATGAATCGATTGATCGGCTGGAGCACAGATTGGACGCCCAGGATCAGGCGATCCAGAAGGTTGAGAAAGCGCTGGCTGAGCAGGAGGAGCATCAAACAGCGGTGGGGCTGGAGGTGGGGATGCTTTGGGACCAGCAGAAAAGGCTTCTGGAGAAAGTGGAGGACATGGAGAATCAGTCCCGCCAGCAGAACCTAAGAATTGTCGGGCTCACGGAGAGGGCTGAGGGAGCAGACACTGGGGCATACGTAGCGGGTATGTTCGAAAAGCTGCTGGGGGAGGGGGTATTCCCCCGACCGCTTACGAGGAAGCTGAGAGCGGGGGACCCTCCGAGGGCAAAGGTGGTGAGATTCCATAGGTTCCTGGACAAGGAATGTATTCTTCGGTGGGCCAAACGACGCGGAGCTGCAAGTGGGACAACTGTATCCTGCAGGTGTACCAGGACCTGAGTGTGGAGGTGGCGACAAAGAGGGCAGTCTTTAACCAAGTTAAGTCAATCTTCTTCAAGAAGCGGGTGAAGTTCGGGCTGCTGTATCCAGCTCATCTTTGAGTCACACATGAGGACCAGCATCATTAATTTGAGTCGCCTGAGGATGCGCTGGACGTTGCTAAAAGAAAAGGGCTGGTGGGGGTCTGAGAACTTTCAAACTTTGTTGCAACTTGTTGGCCTATATTGGGCCCTTTTTTCTGTTTTAAATTGGTTTTGTCTCCTCTTTCTGTTTCGTTTCTGTTTTAGGAGTTATGTTTGGGGGGGGGGGGGGGGGGAGTTTATTTTCTGTTTTCGGGTTCCTTTATCGGTGGATGTTGGCAATGTCCTTTTTTTTTCATTGATGTGCACTTTTGTGGGATGGAGGCGTGCCTGTTTGAGTTTGGGTGGGTGGTTCTTTTTTGTTTTTTCTTGCTGGGTTTGGGGATTGTTAGAGGATGGAATTTGTTTGTACGAGCGGGGGGGGAGGGGAGCAAGGGAACAATAGGTGGGAGACTTTATGGGGGTGGGGGCCACCAAGCTAGCTGGCTGAGCTAGCTCACGGAAGCACAATGGGGGGTGTGCATATGTAAAAGAGATTCTACAAGTTGGCAGGAGGTATGCGGAGACGCCAGAGGCAGGGCTTTTAAAGGAATGGCGGAGGCTACAGGCGGAATTTGGTTTGTTAACCACACTGAGGGCAGTGGAACAGCTCAGAAAGGCGAGGGGGCGATTTACGAGCATGGTGAGAAGGCCAGCAGGATACTTGCACAGCAGCTCGGAAAGAGAGAGGCAGCTAGAGAAATAGGGAAAGTTATTGACTGGGATGGGAAATTAGTTGGGGACTCGGCAGGGGTGAGTCAAGGCGTTCAGGGATTTCTACAGCAGGTTGTACAGGTCGGAACCCCGTGCGGGGCCGGAGGGGATGAGGCACTTCCTGGAGGTGCTGACTTTCCCTAAGGTGGACCGGGAGCTGGTAGAAGGGCTGGGGGCCCTGATCGGGTTGGAAGAGATAGTGGAGGGCTTGGAGACCATGCAGTCGGGTAAGGCCCCAGGACCGGACGGGTACCCAGTGGAGTTCAACAAAAAGTTCTCCGGGATATTGGGACCGGTGTTGATGAAGGTGTTTAACGAGGCAAGGGAAAGAGGGGTTCTGCCCCAGACGATGTCACAGGCCACGATTTCGCTTATCCTGAAACGGGACAAGGACCTGGGACAAGGACCCAGAGCTATGTCGATCTTTTCGGCCAGTTTCCCTGTTGAACGTTGACGCCAAACTGTTGGCCAAGGTTTTGTCCTCCAGGATTGAGGACTGTATACCGGGCATTATTGTGGAGGATCAGACGGGGTTTGTTGGGGTTGGGCGGCTGGTGGCCAATGTGGGAAGGCTGTTAGGTCATGATCATGGTGCCCCCCGGAGAGTGGGGAGGTGGAGGTGGTGGTTGCGATGGATGCGGAAAAAGCTTTTGACCGGGTTGGGTGGGAATGTTTGTGGGAGGTGCTGGAGCGGTTCGGATTTTGGAGGGGCTTTATTGACTGGGTCGGATTGCTGTACCAGGCTCCTGTGGCAAGTGTACGGACGAACAGGACGACTTTAGACTACACTGTGGGAAGAGACGGGGATGCCCCCTCTCCCCACTGCTGTTTGCGCTGGCTATAGAGCCGCTGGCAATTGCTCCGAGGGCCTTGAGGGGCTGGTCCGGGGGGGTGGAGCACAGAGTCTCGCTGTATGCGGACGACCTGCTGTTGTATGTCTCATCCAATGGAGGGGATGGGAATTTTAGGGGAATTCGCCTGGTCTATGGGGAAGAGCGAGATTTTTGTGGTCCAGGCGAGGGGTCAGGAGAGGCAACTGGGGGAACTGCCGTTCAGAGTGGTAGGGGACAGTTTCAGGTACCTAGGTATCCAAGTGGCGAGGGACTGGGACAGGCTACATAAATTGAACTTGGCCCGGTTGGTAGATCAGACGAAGGAGGATTTCCGGAGATGGGATGCGCTCCCATTGTCTCTGACGGGTTCAAACGGTGAAGGTGACGGTCCTCCCGAGATTCCTATTCGTTTTCCAGTGTCTCCCCGTCTTCATCCCGCGGTCCTTTTTTAAGCGGGTCAATAAAGTTATTGCGGGCTTTGTGTGGGGGCGGGTCCCTGCCAGTGGGGTGCTCGGGTGGAGTCGGGAGGAGGGTGGGCTGGCGCTGCTGAATTTCAGCAATTATTACTGGGCGGCTTATATAGCCATGGTTCGGAGGTGGCTGGTGGGGGGGGGGGGGGGGGGGGGGGGGGCAAGAGTCGGCATGGATGTGTATGGAGGCGGCTTCTTGTAAGGGCACAAATCTGGGGGCACTGGTAACGGCCCAGTTGCCCCTCCTGCCCTTCCCGTCGGCGGCCCTGAGAGTCTGGGGGCAGTGGAGGGGACATGTGGGAGCAGAGGGGGCCTCGGTCTGGTCCCTAATCTACGATGATCGCCGGTTTGCCCCGGGGAGGATGGACGGGGGGGGGGTTCTGGGTTTGGGGGGCAGGGATTGAGAGGATGGGGGACTTGTTTATAGAGGGGAGCTTTCCGAGTATGTGGGCGCTGGGGGAGAAGTTTACACTGGCGGGGGGAGATGAATTCCGATATCTGCAGGTGGGGGACTTTCTCCAGAGGCAACAAACAACCTTCCCACTCCTGCCACTAAGGGGGATTCAGGAGAGGGTGGTTTCTAGAGGATGGATAGAAGAGGGGAGCGTTTTGGACATATATGAGGAGCTTATGGGATTAGAGGAGATGCAGACCGAAGAGCTAAAGCAAGAGTGAGAGGGGGAGCTGGGGGGAGAGATAGAGGAGGGCGTCTGGGCGGACGCGTTGAGTAGGGTCAACATGTGCCAGGCTCAGCCTGATCCGATTTAAGGTTGTGCACCGAGCTCACATGACAGTGGCCCGGATGAGCAGATGCTTTGGGGTGGAGGATAGGTGTGCGAAGTGTGCGGGGGGGCCAGTGAACCATGTCCACATGTTTTGGGCATGTCCAAAGCTGAGGGGATTTTGGCAGGGGTTTGCTGAAGTCATGTCCAAGGTATTAAATACAGAGGTGGCGATTTTCGGGGTGTCGCGGGATCTTGGAATCCAGGAGGAGAAAGAAGCAGATGTTCTGGCCTTTGCTTCCCTGGTGGCCCGGAGGCGGATATTACTAGCATGGAGGGTCTCGAAGCCCCCAAAATCGGAGACCTGGCTATCGGACATGGTTGGCTTCCTCTGCCTGGAGAAAATTAAGTTCGCCATGAGAGGATCTCTGTGTTAGGGTTCGCCTGGAGGTGGCAACCATTCTCGATTTCTTCGCAGAGAATTGATCGTCAGCAGGGGGGCGGTTAGGCTAGCGTAGGTAAGTAATGGTGGAACCTGTGGGAGAGGGAGGCGGTATTTGCACTATGTTAATATTTTTATGAACATTTTCTATCTTGCTGCTGTTACAATGCCAAAAAAATAACTCAATAAAATGTTTATTAAAATAAAAAGCCTTAGAAATTGATTCATGCCCTTCTCCCCAAACAGAGGTTCCGACTCGTTTAGCTGGCGATAAAATTCCCGGAACACTTCATTCACCACCCCAGGTCTGCCTCCTGTTTCCTCAGTTGATGCGCCAGCATCCTGCTAGCTTTCTCCCCATGTTCATATATTCCCACTTTTACCCCCCTCAGCTGACCCTCCGCCTTACCTGTGAAAAGGAGCCCAAACTCCATTTAAAGTCTCTGACGCTCCTTCAGAAAATCAAAACCAAAATCGCTTATTGTCACAAGTCGGCTTCAAATGACGTTACTGTGAAAAGCCCCAAGTCGCCACATTCCCACGCCTGTTCGGGGAGGCTGGTACGGGAATTGAACTGTGCTGCTGGCCTGCCTTAGTCTGCTTTCAAAGCCAGCGATTTAGCCCTGTGCTAAACCAGCCTATAGGAGTTCCTCATTTGGAGACTCCGAATATTTCCTGTCTATTTTCTGTAAGATTTCTCCTTCCAACCTGTCCAGCTCCGACTGCTCAGTTTTATCCCTGTGGGCTCGAATCGAAATACATTCCCCTCTAATAACGGCTTTCAGTGCCTCCCAGACCACCCCAGCTGCAATCTCTCCCGTGTCATTGATCTTTATGTACCCCGAATGGCCTCTCACTCGTTCACAGATCTCCTCATCTGCTAACAGCCCTGTATCTAGTCTCCACTGTGGGCGCTGGGGCATTCCCATACCTGTCCGTAGGTCTATCCAGCGTGGTGTGTGATCTGAAACCACAATTGCTGAGTACTCAGTGTCCTCAACCCCTGCTAACAATGTTTTATCGAGCACGAATAAATCTATCCTGGAGTAAGCCTTACGTACATGGGAGTAGAATGAATATTGCCTGTTCCTTGGTCTCTCAAATCTCCACGATCTACCCCTCCCACGCGCTCCACGAACCCCCGCAGTTCCTTTGCCATTGTTGATAGTTTCCCCGACCTAGCACTCGACCGGTCCAATCTTGGGTCCAGGACCGTAAGTCACCACCCATGATCAGCTGGTGCGAGTCAAGGTCTGGGATCTTTCCCAGTACCTTCCTGACAAACACGACATTGTCCCAGTTTGGGGCATATATATTCACCAGCACCACTGCCATTCGCTCTGGTTTCCTGCAAACCATAACAAGTCTGCCTCCTGGGTCTGCCTCTATCCTTCCCACCTTGAATGTCACCCTTTTGTTAATCAGGATAGCCATCCCCCTTATTTTAAAGTCCAGTCCTGAATGAAACACTTGCCCGACCCATCCCTCCTTCAATCTAATTTGGTCTCCCTACTTCAGGTTTTTCTCCTGTAACATGGCCACGACCGCTTTTAACTCTCAGGTGTGCGAACACACTGCTCTCTTAACCGGCCCGTTCAATGCACGAACATTCCACATAACCAGTCTGGTGGTGGTGGGAGGGTGGGGGGGGTGGGGGGGGGGGGGCTTGCCCCTCGCCCCTGTCGATCAACCATGACTTTTCCTAGGCCAGCTCCTAGCCCGTGGGGGGTTGCAGGGTTACAGGGATAGGTTGGAGATGTGGGGTTAAGTAGGGTGCTCTTTCCAAGAGCAGGTGCAGACTCAATGGGCCGAATGGCCTCCTTCTGCACTGTAAATTCTATGAATGGAGTCAAACTGGTGTTATGACACCCTGGCCAGTGGGCGGTCAATTCCAGCCCCCTCTTGATCTGGAGTTGTAACACAATTGAAATTAACAATTAATTCTTAGAAAATATCAAGTCTTTGGTCTCTGGCTACCCAATAACTACAGACACCAGGTTTGTAAATGTAAACAATTTTTTTTATTAATAATGACTATAATTCAATATATAGCTCCAGGGCCTTCTGGCAGAGTTGGCACAGCATTTGTTACGGATGCTAGTGAGGACAGTGCCATGAGACCCTGACACAGGCGTCGATCATGCTAATCCGGAATAATGGGAAGCATCCGTTGGAGTGTGGGTCGTATAGGCCCATTTTGTTGTTTAACACAGACGTGAAAGTGCTGGCTATGTTAGTGGCGGGGAGGATGGAGGGATGCATGCCAGGCGTGGTCGCTGAGGATCAAATGGGTTTTGTACAGGGCAGGCAGCTCTCTAGTATCATCAGGATGCTGTTAAATGTGGTTGTGACTTCGTCAGTGGGGTGAGTGCCGGAGGCTATTGTCTATGGATGCAGAGAAGTCTTTTGATCTGGTGGAGTAGGGGTATTTATTGGAGATCTTGGGAAGGTTTGGGTTTGGCCTGAAGTTTGTGACGTTGTATGTAGCCCCGGTGACAAGTGTTCATACTAATGAGATGGGTTCACGGAGTTTTGGACTATAAAGGGAACAAGACAGGGATGTCCGCTGTCGCCATTGTTGTTTGTGCTGACGATAGAGCACTTGGCAATGGACTTAGGGGGTCAGTGGAGTGGGAGGGGATTGTGAGGGGGAGTAAGGAGCACCGGGTGTCGTTGTCCATGGCAACCTGTTGTTGTTTGTGTTAGACCCGCTGGAGAGTATGAGTCTGATCATGGGAATATTGGAGAGGTTTGGGGCCTTCTCTGGGTATAAGTTGAGTGTCGGGAAGAGTGAGGTGGTTTTCAGTGGATGTGGCGGGGCGGGGTCTAACTTGACATTCAAGGAGGCTAGGGAAAGGCTTGGGTATTGGATTCAGGTGACGAGCGAATGGGCTACAATCCACCGGTAGAATTCGATAACTTTGGTGGAGGAGATTAGGGGGGATTTTAAGAGATGGGATCCATTTCAACTGGCAGATACGAAAGATGAATAGATTGGATTGGATTTGTTGATTGTCACGTGTACCGAGGTACAGTGAAAAGTATTATTCTGCGTACAGTCTGACAGATCATTCCATACATGAAATAAAACATAGGGCATACATAAATACACGATGTAAATACATAAGACACAGGCATCGGGTGAAGCATACAGGATTGCAGTACTACTCCGTAGAGAGGATGTGTGAAGAGGTCAGATCAGTCCATAAGAGGGTCACTTAAGAGTCTGGTAACAGTGGGGAAGAAGCTGTTTTTGAATCTGTTTGTGCATGTTCTCAGACTTTTGTATCTCCTGCCCGATGGAAGAAGTTGGAAGAGTGCGTAAGCCGAGTGGGAGGAGGCTTTGATTATGCTGCCTGCTTTCCCAAGGCAGCGGGAGGTGTAGACAAAGTCAATGGATGGGAGGTGGATTTGCGTGATGGACTAGGCTGTATTCACAACTCTCTGTCGTTTCTTACGGCCTTGGGCCGAGCAGTTGCCATACCAGACTGTGATGCAGCCAAATAGGATGCTTTCTAAGGTGCATGTGGACGTGCCAAATTTCCTTAGTTTCCTGAGGAGGTATAGGCGCTGTTATGCTTTCTTGGTGGTAGCGTCAACGTGAATGTACCAGGACAGATTGTTGATGATGTGCACACCTAGTAGTTTGAAGCTGTCAACAATCTCTACCTCCGCACCATTGATCTTTTAAAAAAAAATATATATTTATTCAAATTTTCAACAAAACACTCCAAACAGAAAAAAGAATAAAGCACAAAACAAGCAAAAATTATACATGGGATTTCCAACAAAATACAATAACCATTATTTAACAAATAAACACGCCAGTAAGGAAAACACCCCACTCTAATTTAAACCACAAAAAAGAAAAAACAGCCCCTGTTGACCTCCACCTAACGTTCCGCTAGAAAGTCTAGGAACGGTTGCCACCGCCTGGAGAACCCCTGCACATACCCTCGCAAGGCAAACTTTATCCTCTCCGCTTGATGAACCCTGCCATATCGTTGATCCAAGCTTCCACACTTGGGGGCTTCGCATCCCTCCACATTAATAGGATCCTCCGCTGGTATCAGGGACGCAAAGGCCAGAACAACGGTCTCTTTCGGCTCCTGCACTCCCGGCTCGTCCGATACCCCAAATAATGCTATCCCCCAGCTCGACTTGACCCAGGTGTTCACCACCTTGGACATCGTCCTCGCAAAGCCCCTCCAGAACCCCTCCAGCGCCGGACACGTCCAAAACATATGGGCATGATTTACTGGGCTCCCCGAGCACCTCGCACACCTGTCCTCCACCCCAAAAAACCTACATATCCTCGCCCCCGTCATATGTGCCCTATGAACAACTTTGAACTGTATTAGGCTGAGCCTGGCTCAAGAGGAGGAGGAATTAACCCTACTCAGGGCATCAGCCCACAGATCCTCATCCAGCTCCTCCCCGAGCTCCTCCTCCCACTTGCCCTTTAACTCCCCCACCAAGGCCTCCTCCACTTCCTGCAGTTCCTGATAGATCGCCGAGACCTTGCTTTCTCCAACCCATACGCCCAAAATCACCCTGTCCTGAATCCTTAGTGCTGGGTGCAGCGGAAATTCCCTCACCTGCCATCTCACAAACGCCCTCACTTGCATATACCTAAAAGCATTCCCAGGAGGTAACCCAAATTTCCCCTCTGGCGTCCCTAGGCTCGCTAGAGTCCCATCGATGAATAGGTCCCCCATTCTTTTAATCCCTGCCCGATGCCAGCTCAGAAACCCCCCATCCATCCTACCCGAAACAAACCTGTGGTTCTCTCGTATCGGAGACCAGACTGAGGCCCCTATGTCGCCTCCACTGCCCCCAGATCTTCAGGGTCGCCGCCACCACCGGACTCGTATACATTATCGGTGGGAGTGGCAAAGGTGCCGTCACCAGCGCCCCCAGACTCGTACCCACACAAGAAGACGCACCTCTAGCCTCTTCCACGCCGCCCCCTCTCCCTCCATTACCCACTTACGGATCATCGCCACATTAGCTGCCCAATAATAGCCACATAGATTCGGCAGCGCCAGCCCCCCTCTGTCCCTGCTACACTCCAAAAACACCCTCTTCACCCTCGGGGGTCTTATTCGCCCAGACAAATCCCATAATGCTCCTGCTTACCCGCTTTAAAAAAAGCCTTGGGGATTAGGATGGGCAGGCACTGGAACACAAACAGGAACCTCGGGAGGACCGTCATCTTGACCGACTGCACCCTACCCGCCAGGGAGAGTGGCAGCACATCCCATTTTTGAAATCCTCCTCCATCTGTTCCACTAACCATGCCAAATTGAGCTTATGCAGGGCCCCCCAGCTCCTAGCTACCTGGATCCCCAGGTATCGCAAGCTCCTCCCCGCCCTCTTCAGCGGCAGCTCGTCTATCCCCCTTCCCTGGTCCCCCGCATGCACCACAAAGACCTCACTCTTCCCCACGTTGAGCTTATAACCCGAAAAGACCCCAAACTCCCAAGGATCCGCATAACCCCCACCATCCCCTCCACTGGGTCGGCAACATATGACGACACCCTGTGTTCCCCCCCCCAGACCAATCCCCTCCAGTTCCTAGACTCCCTCAGTGCCATGGCCAGCGGCTCAATTGCCAGTGCAAACAACAAGGGGGATAAGGGACACCCCTGCCTCGTCCCGCGGTACAACCTAAAGTACTCTGACCTCCGCCGGTTCGTAGCCACACTTGCCACTGAGGCCCCATATAACAGCCTGACCCACCTTATGAACCCTTCCCCGAACCCAAACCTCCTAAGCACTTCCCAGAGATACTCCCACTCCACCCGATCAAAGGGCTTCTCCGTGTCCATAGCCGCCACTACCTCCGCTTCCCCCTCCACCAAGGGCATCATGATCACATTTAAGAGCCTCCGCACATTCGTGTTTAACTGCCTGCCCCTCACAAACCGCGTCTGGTCCTCATGGATCACCCCCGGGACACAGTCCTCAATCCTCATAGCCAGAACCTTCACCAGTAACTTAGCATCTACATTGAGAAATGAAATCGGCCTATACGATCCAAGTTGCAATGGATCCTTGTCCCGCTTCAAAATCAGCGAGATTAGTGCCCAGGACATTGTCGGGGGCAGGGTCCCCTCCTCCCTCGCCTTATTAAAAGTTCTCACCAGCAACAGGCCCAGCAGATCCACATACATTCTGTAAAATTCAACAGGGAACCCGTCTGGTACCGGAGCCTTCCCCGCCTGCATGCTCCTCAATCCCTTAACCAGCTCCTCTAGCCCAATCGAAGCCCCCAAACCAACCACCTGCTCCTCCTCCACCCTCGGGAACCTCAGTTGATCCAAGAATCGCCGCATCTCCTCTCTTTCCCCCCCCCCCAGGCTCAGACCTATACAGATCCCCATAGAAGTCCCTAAATACCTTGTTTATTCTCACCGCACTCCGCACAGTATTCCCCCCTCTATCTCTAATTCCACCAATCTCCCTCGCTGCCTCCCTCTTACGCAGCTGATGTGCCAGCAACCGGCTCGCCTTCTCCCCATACTAATATACAGCCCCTGCATTTTCCTCCACTGCGCCTCTGCTTTTCCCGTGGTCAATAGATCAAATTCCATTTGGAGATTTCGTCGCTCCCTAAGCAGCCCCTCCCCTGGGGCCTCTGCATAGCTCCTGTCCACTCTTAATATCTCCCCCACCAATCTCTCTCTCTCCCTCCTCTCTCTCTTTTCCCTATGGGCCCTAATGGAAATTAGCTCTCCCCTAACCACCACCTTCAAAGCCTCCCAGACTACCCCCACCTGCACCTCCCAATTATCGTTAGCCTCCATGTATCTTTGAATACACCCCCGAATCCGCCCGCACATCTCCTCATCTGCCAAACAGTCCCACATTGAGGAGCCATAGCGGGCGCTGGTCCTTCTCCTCCCCCAACTCCAGCTCTACCCAATGCGAGGCGTGGTCCGAGATGGCTATAGCCGAATATTCCGTTCCCTCCACTTTCGGGATTAATGCCCTACTCATTATAAAGAAATCTATCCGGGAATAGGCTTTATGGACGTGGGAGAAAAAAGAAAATTCTCTGGCCACCGGCCTGGCAAATCTCCACAGATCCACTCCTCCCATCTGGTCCATAAACCCCCTGAGCACCTTGGCCGCAGCCGGCCTCTTACCCGTCCTGGACCTGGACCGGTCCAGTGCTGGGTCCAGCACCGTGTTGAAAGACCTGCCCGACCCATCCATTTCTCAGCCTGACCTGATCTGCCACCTTCAAGTGTGCCTCCTGAAGCATGACCACATCTGCTTTCAGTCTCTTTAAGTTCGCGAACACCCAGGCCCTCTTGACCAGCCCATTCAGTCCCCTCGCATTCCATGTTATCAGCTGGATCAGGGGGCTACTCGCCCACCCCACCTGGCGACTAGCCATCCCCTTATTTAGGCCAGCCACGTGCCCGCGCCTCCCGCACCCTCCAGTCCCCCAGGCAGCAGACCCCCGCCCCAACTCCCTCTTCTACCTCCAGCTCCCCTTTGGCCAATACAGCAGCAACACAGTCTCTTCCACCCCCCCCAGCCAGACCACCGTCCAGCCATTACGCTCCCCCCATTACGCTCCCGTAAGTCAGCTGACTCCTGCTGACCCCGGCCCCTCCCGCCATTCCAACGACCCCCCAGTGTGGGAATACCCCACCTCCCTCTGCCGATCAATATGCGCTCTCCTCCAGCACCGCCCTTCCCCCCAGGCCCCGCCCCACCCTTCCTTAGCGCAGGAAAAAGCCGAGCCTTTCCATCCGAGCCGGCCCCGCGCTTCATGGCGCAGTTCCTTTTTCTGCGACCTCGCCCCAGCTCCCCGACCCCGGGCCTCCAAACCCCCCTTCATCAGCGGGGACCTGCCCCTACAGTATCGGCGCCCACACTCTCTCAACCCCCACATCATATCCAATCACCCCTTCCCATGTCCCCTCTTCCCAACCCGAAACCAGAAGAAGAACACCCCCACAATACGATAAACACCTGCCCCACAACAAACCCTCAGTTTGAGTCCAACTTTTCAGTCTGAATAAAGGTCCACGCCTCATCTGGCGTCTCAAAATAATGGTGACGGTCCTGAAACGTAACCCACAATCGCGCTGGCTGCAGCATTCCAAAATTCATCTCCTTTCCAATGAAGAACCGCCTTGGCCTGATTAAAACCAGCCCTCTTCTTGGCCGCCTCCGCACTCCAGTCCTGGTAGATACGGATCTCTGTATTCACCCACCTGCTGCTCCATTCTTTCTTAGCCCATCTCAGGATGCACTCCCTGTCCATAAAGCGGTGGAACCTCCTCACTACAGCCCTTGGCGGCTCGTTGGCTTTGGGCCTCGTTGCCAGGACTCGATGAGCCCCATCCACCTCCAGGGGCCTCGGGAAAGCTCCCGCGCCCATCAGCGTGTTGAGCATTGTAACTACATATGTCCCAGCGTCAGACCCCTCCACTCCTTCAGGGAGACCCAAAATCCGAAGATTCTTCCTCCTCGACCTGTTTTCCAGGTCCTCAAACTTCTCCTGCCACTTGTGTAGCGCCTCGTGCGCCTCCACTTTCACCGCCAGGACCAAAATCTCATCCTCGTTCTCTGAGGCCTTCTGCCGCACCTCTCGAATCGCCGCCCCTTGGGCCTTCTGGGTCTCCACCAGCTTTTCTATCGACGCCTTCATTGGCGCCAGTATTTATGCTCTCAGCTCCGCATTGCAGTTTTTGAGGAACTCCTGCTGCTCCCGCAACCACCGTGTCCACACTGCTTGATCTCCACCCGTCGCCATCTTGCTTTTCCTCCCCCGCTCTCTCCGCTGCTCCAAAACCACTTTTTTGACCGCTCCACTCCAGGTCGACTCCATACAGTGCTGAGAGAACCTTACTATTACCATCCCACACTGGGAACCTTGGAACAAATGCCGTTGGGGCTCCTCAAAAGGGCTCAAAAGTCCGTTCTTGGTGGGAGCTGCCGAACGTGCGACCTAGCTAAGCATGGCCGCAACCGGAAGTCCCTCCGCACCACTGATGTGTACAATACTTTGCTTCCTGGAGTCAATGATCAGCTCTTTAGTTTTGCTGACATTGAGGGAGAGATTGTTGTTGTTACACCACACCACTCAGATCTCGATCTCCCTCCTGTACTCTGACTCATCGTTGTTCGAGATCCAATTTATGGACCGATTAGAGCCAAATTTTGCCACACAGGTAAACACTGAGGGGAAATATTCATTGAGAACCTCGCCCATCTCCTGCGGTTCGACATATATGCGTCCACTTTGGGCCTTGAGGGGTCCTATTCTCTCTCTTGTTATTCTTTTTCCTTTATTATGCTTAAATAATCCCTTTGGATTAACATTAATCCTCTCAGCCAAAGGTACCTCATGCCCCCTTTTTGCCCTCCTAATTTCCTTCTTGAGTATACACCTGTAACCCCTGTACATCTCCAGGGAACCTGATTCCAGCTGCTTGTACCTGATCCATGACGCCTTTTTTTTTCTGGCCAAAACCACAATATGGTTTGTCATCTAGGGTTCTGTATTCCTGCCAGTCTTCACCCTAGTTAATAACTCTAGTTATTTCACTTTTAAAGGCTTCCCACTTCCCAGAAGTACCTTTGCCTTCAAACAAGCTACTCCAATCAACCGTTGCAAGCTCTGTCTAATTCCATCAAAATTCGCCTTGCCCCAATTTAAAACTTGCACCTGCAGACTAATTTTGACCCTTTCCATAACTATTTTAACATTAATAGAACTATGGTCACTGGTCCCAAAGTGGTTCCCCCACCGTTATCTTGGTCACTTGCCTTGCCATGTTGCCCATGAGTAGGTCATGTTTTGCCCTTTCCTGAGTAGGACTCTCCACAAACTTCCTGAGGAAACTTTCCTGGACATACTCAACACATTTCACCCCATCTAAACCCTTAATACTGTGACAGTCCCAGTCAATGTTAGTAAAATTTAAATCCCATACTATGGCAACTCCTACAACTCTCCCCAATCACCCTGCATGTTCATCTAATTCCCGTTGATTATTTGGGGGCCTATAGTGCAACCCTAATAAGGTCACCATCCCCTTCTTATTTCTTAGTTCCACCCACAAACCTTTGTTGGATGATCCCTTGGTTATTTCATCTCTGACTACTGCTGTGATGCTTCCCTTAATCAAAAATGAAACTCGCTCTCTCTTTCCACCCCCACCCCCTACATCTGTTCCGCCTAAAGCACCTGTACCCTGGAACATTAAGCTGCCAGTCCTGTCACTCCCTTAGCCGTAGCCGCGTTGCAGTTATGGCTATAATACCCCAGCCCCACATACCTATCCATGCCTGGGTTCATCAGCCTTACCTGTCAGCCCTCTTGCATTGAGATAGATGCAGTTTAATCCAACAGGTTTTCCCAGCTCCCTGCCGTGCTCCTGCCTATCGTGTCTATTCAGCTTGCCATTGCTGAGTACTGAATATCCTTTCAGCCCCTCATTTGCTTCCCTGTGCTGAGGATCCCATCCCCCTGCCAAATTAGTTTAAACCATCCCTTGTAGCACTAGCAAATCTGCCCCCCAGGATATAGGTCTCCCCACAGTTCAGATGCAACCTGTCCCTCTTGAACAGGTCAGCTCTGCCCCTAAAAAGATCCCAATGTTCTAAGAATCTGAATCCCTGTCCCCTGCGCCAATTCTTTAGCCACGCATTCATCTGCCATATTCTCAGTTCTTACCCTCAGTAGCACATGGCATTGGAAGTAATCTAGAGATTACCACCCTCGAGGTCCTGCTTCTTAACCTTTTTATCTGCTCTCTATAATCATTCCTCAAGTCCTCATCCTTATTTCTATTTACATCATTTGTGTCAGTGTGCTCAATGACTTCTGGCTGCCTACCCTCTCCCTTGAGAATGTTCTGCAGCCGCTCTGAGATATCCTTGGCCCTGGCACCCGGGAGGCAACACACCATCTGGATTCCTGTTTGCGGCCACAGAATCTTTCTTTTTGTGGGGTATGTGGATCATTCCTTTTTCCAGTCCTACAGGGTGGGGGCTGGCGCAGGGCACCGCACCGGTGGGGGTAGGGGGGGGGACTTGCGGCTTGCGGAGCTTCAGCTCCAACACAGGGCTGCAGATAGAGATGAAATAAAAATACAGTAGGATATTGAATACCTCCATAAAGTATTCTATTTTGACACGAGTGCATTGAAAGAGGATATGTATTTTATTTATCTGTTGTTTGCTGCTAACATTTTACAGTTGAAAGACCAACATTATTTAAGAGTTTGGCATTTTCATGACAGTCCTAGCACTTGAATGATGTGCATGTGTGCTCACTAAGGTATTGCACTCCCTTCAATCTTTATGACAAATTTTCAATAAGCTGGTTTCACATGATTCCAAAAATATTCCACGCCTCCTTTATTGTACTTTTCAGTACTGTATAGACTGTATAGTACTTTTTATGGGACTAATCTGAATTTTAATTGTGAAAGCTTAGCATCTTTGGAGACAAAGTAACATGGCATTTTCCCTTGTACTTTGACATTTATTTTCTTCACATTAAATTATTGTTACATGAATTTGCGCTGAAAGAAATTCCTATCAATTTGATTTTTTTTTACTTTGTAGGATACAAAGATAGTGTCTCCTACTTAAAGTCTTGTAAAGCTCAAGCAGCCCCTAAAAATCTCTTCAGGTCGTTGAATGTGGTAAGTGTTTAAAATGCTGTACTCAAACTGCAGAATTTGAGGCTAGTGCTAGCTTTAGGTTAGTGTTACATTACAGACCAACTGTTTTAGATGTCAAACTAAAATGTCAAATTTTCTTTTTTGTTTGAAGCCTATCACCCCTTCTGGTTTCCGAGGGGGGATGAAGTTGGAGGCCGTCGATAAGAAGAACCCCTCCCTTACATGTGTGGCTACTATTGCTGATATTGTGGATAACCGCCTGCTGATACACTTTGACAACTGGGATGACGGCTACGATTATTGGTACAGAATCTGGAATGCATTAATTTGTAATTCTGTTGGGGCACATATTAGCTTTCATCATAAACCTTGCGAATGCTGCAGTACATTTACATCATTTGAAATGTGTAGCTCTGATTTCAAAAAAAGTTATGTTTCCAGACTGTTAGTTTTTTAAACTGTAATTGAAGTTTTGAGGTAGGTGATTTCAACTGCTCTCCTGTGTGTGTGTGTGTGTGTGTGTGTGTGTGTGTGTGTGTGTGTGTGTGTGTGTGTGTGTGTGTGAAAT
This sequence comes from Scyliorhinus canicula, assembly GCF_902713615.1. Lineage (NCBI taxonomy): Eukaryota > Metazoa > Chordata > Chondrichthyes > Carcharhiniformes > Scyliorhinidae > Scyliorhinus > Scyliorhinus canicula. The sequence goes on along the minus strand of NC_052146.1, from coordinate 99,528,420 downwards.
CTCTTTAAACCCTGTTTGGAATGAAGCCAGGATAGAACATACAGTGCAGAAGGAGGCCAATCAGCCCATTGAGTCTGCACCGACCCACTTAAGCCCTCACTTCCACCCTATCCCCGTAACCCAAAACCCCTCCTAACCTTTTTTTTGGACACAAAGGGCAATTCTGCATGGCCAATCCACCTAACCTGCACACCTTTGGACTGAGGGAGGAAACCCACGCAGACACGGAGAGAGTGTGCAGACTGTGACCCAGCGGGGAAGTCGAACCTGGGATCCTGGCGCTGTGAAGCCACAGTGCTAGCCCCTTGTGCTACCGTGCTACAGTGATATATTTGTGTGAAGGACGCTGTTAAGATTTAATTTGATTCTACTTTATGCAATGGAATGCAGAATAAGAATCAAGTTATTATATGGGACACATAGGCCAGCGTTTTCTGGTCCTGCCTGCAGCAGGTATCATCATGGGTATGACGGAGCCTGGTAATTTCAGCAGTTGTATGTTGAGGGCGAGTGAGTCTGAAGCTAGTCTCTACCTAAAGCAGGTTTATTTCTAAGTCGCCAAGGCAAAGTCACAGACTCTTCAAGTTTTTCCCAGACATGTATTTAATTGTAACACAAATTCAACATTAACACAGCAAAGATCTGTTGACTTTGAGCAGGAATGCCACGCGACGATAAAGTCCTGGTCATGAATTTTGTGCCTCATATTTGCTGTTTATTTGGTGATTTATGTAAACTAAAGTAGTTCTGATCTGCTGTATTGGTGAATTATGTTGTCTTAGAGTACATTTGCGAATGCAGCATCAATCCTGCCACCAATATTGACTTCAAGAACACTGTATGCAATGAGAGCTGTAAATTATAGACACCTGAAACTGAAAAATGAACTGAAAATCGCTTATTGTCACAAGTAGACTTCAAATGAAGTTACTGTGAAAAGCCCCAAGTCGCCACATTCCGGCACCTGTTCGGGGAGGCTGATACGGGAATTGAACCGTGCTGCTGGCCTGCCTGGGTCTGCTTTCAAAGCCAGCGATTTAGCCCTGTGCTAAACCAGCCCCTGGAGGTTTGGCATCCGATTCTTGGAAGATTTCTTTCCAAATTGTCATTGTTGTGTATACTGTGTTGGGGTAAAGGATGGGTTATTTATCCAACATCCATATCCCTTGATATAAAGACAGAAAGAGATGGAAAAATGCTGCAGATCTGGCAGCATCTGTGGAGAGAGGGACAGAGTTGATGTTTGAGTCTGTATGGGCCAGGGTTTAGAAAATTCCAAAGTATATCATGGAAATCACCTGACCTACAACTGTTTATTGATTTTGGTTACGATGTGCACAAGAGCCTGCCTTTCAGATGTTATTCAGCAGAGGTCTTTGGTGGTTTTAATCAAAAAACAAGCTTTATTCTACGAATTTAGTTAAAATTTTTATAAACACACACAGTAAGCATTTTTATCAACTACAAACATAAATACCCCACATTACTCTGGTAATCTATGTATAACCCTTAATAAATTCCCCCTTTAACTGTTCCAATTTAATAACAAGACCCCATAAACCAGAAACTCCTTTTCAAAGGTGTGGCCCAGCACACGGTACTCTTACTGTCCTTAAGACTTGGTATTGATACTCTTGTTCCCCTTTCCAAACAGCAGGTTTGAATTCCTTTCAGAAAGCAATTATCTCTTTTAAGTTATCAAGCTGTCTGGAAACAACTTTTGAAATGAAGATTAAATTGAAAGGAGTACAAATAAATGCCTGCTCACCTGAAAGGAGTGTTTGGGGTCTTGGGCGGTGAGGTGAGAGGAAGTGAAGGGCAGAAGTTACACGGTAGGGTGCCGGAGGAAGGGGATGAGCTGGTGTTGCAGAGGAAAGGGTCCTTTCAGACTGCTGATAGGGAGGAGACAATGTGGTTAATGGTGGCATCACGCTGGAGGTGGTGAAAATGGCACAGGATGATCCTTTGAATGTGGAGGTTGTTGGAGTGGAAAGTGAAGAAAGGGAACCCTAATACGGTTCTGAGAGGAACGGGAAGGTGAGAGTGGAGAAGTGCAGGATAGGAATCCTCAATTGAGGGAAAAGGAAGAAATGCCAGAAGTGTAGCTGTGGAAGGGAGCACCTTCAGACTAATGGGGAGGATGGAATGATTATTTGTGGAAGAGGGAGCATAATCAAGGTAGCTGAGGGAGTCAGTCAGCTTGTAATGAATATCGGTAAATAGCCTGACCCCCCCGGAAGTGGGGACACTGAACGTGAAAGAAGCTTGGAAATTGGAAGTATACTTGATGAAACTTTCCATTTTCAGGCAAGAGCAGGAAGTGGCACTGATCATTGATGAAACCGAAAAATAGGCGGTTGGGGTGGGACCTGAGTACCATGGAATTCTGACAGTACATAAGGAGGCCATGCGGCCTATCAAGTCTGTACCAGCCCTCTTAGACCCGACCTAGATCCACTCCTGTAACCCCATCTAAACACATCTTTTAACTGGGGGGAAACAGGAGCATCTGAAGGAAACCCACGCAGACACGGAGAGAATGTACAAATTACATGCAGATAGTGACCCAAGACCAGAAATGAATCCGGGTCCCTGGTGATGTGAGGCAGCAGTGCTAACCACTGTGCCACCCCAAGAACTGGAACAAGGAATGTTCCACATATCCCATAAAAAGACGGGTAATTGGGGCCTATATGGGAACACACAGCAGCACCTTTTTATTGGAGGAAGTGAAACAAGTTAAAGGAGAAACTGTTCAACGAGAGAACCAAGTTCAGCCAGGCAGAGGTGGTGGGTGGGGATTGTTTGGGTCTCTGTTCAAGGAAGAAGGGGGGAGCCCTCAGACCACCTTAGTGGGGGATGTGGGTGTAGAGATATTTGATCTCCACAGTGAAGAGGAGGCCAGTAGGGTTAGCAGACTGGAAATTGTTGAAATGATATAGGTTGTTGGAAGAATCACAAATATAGGTGGGGGAGACTGGGCAAAGGGAGAAAAAATGAGTTCATGGAGGCAGGAAAAGGTTGGAATGATTGGTCTGCAGAACAGTCCTGTTTATGGATTTTCGAAAGAGGGTGAAAGGAGGCTTTCGAAGGGGTGAGTGCGATGAGGCTCAAGGCTGTGGAGGGAAGATCTCCAGAGGAAATGAAGTTAGTGACAGTCCTGGAAACAATGGCTTGATGTTTAGTGGTGGGGTCATGGTCTAGGGGAAGGTAAGAAGTTCTGCAAGGTAGAAGTTGATATGCCAAACAACAACATCCACCACTTTTGTCAACAGGTTTAGATGGCGCCGGAGTGTGGCGACTCTCTGCGAGCTCTCCCCACACACCCTCTTCCTACATCTCATCCAATATTTTTCATGTATGGAACGATCTGCCTGGACTGTACGCAGCGCAATACTTTTCATTGTACCTCGGTACACGTCACAATACATCTAAATCTAACAATGTTGGGGTTCGACCTGAGAGAATGGAATCTATGTCCTTTGGTTGGGACTGTACAGATATTCATTTTCCTCCCCTCCTCTACATTCTGGGTAAAGTGCTCCCCTTTCCACAAAAATGTTTCTTTCACAAAACACGCTGCCACCTCATGCTGACTGACGTACACTGACCTCAAGAAGCTGGGGACAGAAAGGAAATGAGCACGCCACAAGAGAAAGTGACAGTGCTTCTGGTCCCAGTTCAGTTTCCAAGTAGTTTCGCAGTAAGCTGAGTTTTAAGTTGTAAAATGCCTATGTGAACTGCAGACTATCCATTGATTATAATTTGTTAGTGTCTATCATTTCGGGGTACCCCTTGTACGTTTTACCAGGTTGTTTTTTCCAGGTGTATCCACCAAGGTCCATTCCTGCAGACCTTGATGAACCAAGTTGGCATCCTCTTGGTCCTTAATGAAAACATAAGTTTTGTGGATTCTTGAAATTTTAGTTCTTGGATTTTTCTTCAAATTGTACTAATTTTATTGTTTTTAATTGAAATTTTTAATTTTAATTAATGTGAGTGACAAGAAGGTTAGGCTTAACTTGCAGTCAGGGAGGTTTGTTGCATCATTTGGCAGAATTGAGCATTATTGTCGATTTTGGAATATTTTTCTGTTCGTAGGTGTGATGCCAGCAGTCCATATATACGCCCAGTTGGATCATGTCAGGCATCTGGATTACCTCTTACAACACCACCTGGTTAGTTTCTATTTCACTTCAAAATATGAATCCTGTTTAAACAGCAGAATATTTGATGAATATTTCATCAAAAATATTAACCAACTACCGCTATGTCCAGATTAAAACTTTAAAACCTCCATTACCTAAATTACTATTTTAATTGACATCACTGCACACTTTTTTTTACAGAGTATAAAGATACCAAAGACTTTTCCTGGGAGACATATTTGGAGAGCTCTGGTGCACAAGCAACTCCAGCACGTGCTTTTAAACAGGTATGAGGTGGCAAACTTTTTTATAAATGTTTTTTTATTGAGTTTTCATATTTTATATATGACAAATTACAAGTTATTAGAGAGAGAGAAAAAAAAAAGGAAAACACAAAAATTTAACATGAATATTTACAGGTAAGCATCTTCTTAACAATAATTGTGGCCGCCCCCTTTAGCCAGCATACATATTTTACATTCCCCAATATGGCCGAGGCACATGTTTATAGGCATTTATTTATAGTTTGGTTTTGGGCCTTGGCTTGCCATCAAACCCCCATACCGAGCCCGTATTCCCCCCCCCCCCCCCCGGCTACCTTCCCCCGATTCCCGTCCATTTTCCCCTGGTTCTTGGCCACCCGACTATTCTTCCTCATGTACGTTGGCCACAAACAGGTCCCGGAACAGTTGCATGAATGGCTCCCACGTTCTGTGGAAGCCGTCGTCCGACCCTCGGATGGCGAATTTGATTTTCTCCATTTGGAGAGATTCCGAGAGGTCGGACAGCCAGTCTGCAGCTCTGGGTGGTGCTGCTGACCGCCAGCCAAACAGGATTCTACGGCGGGCAATCAGGGAGGCAAAGGCAAGGGCGTCCGCCCTCCTCCCCAGGAATAGATCTGGCTGGTCTGAAACCCCGAAGACCGCCACTATCGGGCATGGCTCCACCCTCACCCCCACCACTTTGGACATAGCCTCGAAGAAGGCTGTCCAGTACTCCACAAGTCTGGGGCAAGACCAGAACATGTGGGCATGGTTGGCCGGGCCTCTCTGGCACCGCTCACATTTGTCCTCCACCTCCGGGAAGAACCTACTCATACGGTTTCTCGTTAAGTGGGCTCTATGTACCACTTTTAGTTGCGTCAGGCTGAGCCTTGCGCACGTGGAGGTGGAGTTGACCCTATGCAGTGCTTTGCTCCAGAGTCCCCACCCTATCTCCATCCCCAGGTCGTCCTCCCATTTCCTTCTTGTTGCGTCCAGTACGGTGTCGTCCCTATCTACCAGTCGGTCATACATGTCACTACAGTTCCCTTTCTCTAGGATACTTGCGTCCAGTAGGTCTTCCAATAGTGTCTGTCGTGGCGGTTGTGGGTACGTCCTTGTCTCCTTTCGTAGGAAGTTTTTGAGCTGCAGGTACCGTAGCTCGTTCCCCCCAGCTAGCTGAAATTTCTCTGTCAGTTCGTCCAGTGTTGCGATCCTGTCGTCCGTGTATAGGTCCCTGACTGTCAGTGTCCCCCCGTCCTGCCTCCACCTTTTGAAGGTGGCGTCGGTCAGTGCTGGTTTGAACCTATGGTTGTTGCAGATGGGAGCCTTGTCCGACATTTTGTACAGGCCAAATTGCTGCCGCAGTTGGTTCCAGGATTTGAGGGTGGCTGTCACCACTGGGCTGGTGGAGTGTTTTTTGGGTGGGGATGGGAGTGCTGCCGTGGCGAGGGCCCGGAGGGAGGTTCCCATGCAGGAGGCCTCCTCCGCACGCACCCACTCGGCTTCTGGCTCCTGGATCCATCCCCTTACTCGCTTGGCTGTTGCCGCCCAGTGGTAGAATTGTAGATTCGGGAGGGCTAGCCCCCCCCTGGATTTTGTTTTTTGTATGACCTTCTTTGGGATCCTAGCATTTTTACCCCCCCCCATATGAACGCCATGATATGTTTGTCCAGCGCTTTGAAAAAGGCCTTGGGGATGTAGATCGGAATGGATCTAAACAGGAAAAGGAACCTGGGCAGTACGTTCATTTTGAGCGTCTGGACTCTCCCCGCGAGGGAGAGCGGGAGTGTGTTCCATCTTTGCAGGTCCTTTTTAACTTCCTCCGTCAGGCTGGTGAGGTTCCATTTGTGGATCCCTTTCCAGTCATGGGCTATTTGGATCCCCAGGTAGCGGAATTTATTTCGGGCTTGTTTGAACGGCAGCCCCTTTAGTGCTGGCCCCCCCCCCCCCCTGCGGGTGTACTGGGAAGATCTCACTTTTGCTCATGTTGAGTTTGTAGCCCGAGAAGGCTCCAAACTCTTTCAGGAGCGCTATGATTCCGTCCATGCTGCTTTGTGGGTCCGAGATATAGAGGAGCAGATCATCCGCATAGAGTGAGACTCTGTGCTCTCTACCTCCCCTTCGGATCCCCCTCCAATTTTTTGCTGCCCTGAGCGCGATTGCTAGCGGTTCGATTGCTAGTGCGAACAGCAGCGGGGACAGTGGGCATCCTTGTCTGGTGCCCCTGTGCAGCTGGAAGTATTGGGAGTTGGTATTGTTGGTCCGTACACTCGCCATGGGAGCGTTGTATAGGAGCTTTACCCAAGCGGTGAACCCTGTTCCAAGCCCGAACCGCTCCAGTACCTCTATGAGGTATTTGAGGTGGCAAACTTGTGCTCAGGAGATTATTAGAAATTGAACACGGAAAGGTCACTGAGCAACCTTTGATTATTTCCTGTTGTAAACTTTATGTAGAGATATAAACATAGAAAATTCAGATATCATTTACTCAGGAAGGAGCAAATAGATTAAATGGCTTAGGGATTTTCTTTTACCTGTTGTGTTGTGACAACCAATACTTCATTTTCTTTCAGTAAAAAGACTTATGAAATCTGATGTAAATCACTTTGTGCAGGACAGCTAATGGCCATTCTCCATGTAGCACATGTTTGAACGTGGGCAAAGCTAGTGTCATAACATTTATGATTCAATAATGAGTGATTTCAGGGTTCATTAATTCTTTTGACCCATTATATTTAAAACAAATCCCCGTCATCTTAAATTTAAATTTGCAAGTTTTTAAAAAATCTATTCTTTTCACTTACCTCCCATCTTTGTGCAAAGACTTCTTAAATCGGTTGTGTACGGCAGGCATTCCTGTGCCAAGTGTTATGGGCCAGGGTTTAGATTACTCCAAAGTGTGTCATGGAGTTCACCTGACCTACAACTTTTAATAGATTGTGGTATGGGGAGCACATAGTCCACTCGACAGGTGTGGTACAGCAGAAATGGAAAAATATTTTTTCAAGCAAAACAATGTTTATTCTATGAACTCAAGTTAACCTTTTTAAATATACAGTGAACATCTTAGCAACCATCAATTTAAATACAACTCCCAAAGAATACAACACTAAGTAATCCTTAATAACTTCCCAAATAACATCCAGAAGACAGAAGAAACACCTTTTAACAGAAGCACATTAGGTTTACATTCACTACTGAGAACATTAATAGTTCTGAATTCACCAAATGATCAAGAGATAGTCTTTTCATGGCAGAGAGATCAACAGTACACCTGCTCTGTCTGGCTTCGGCTCCAACACTGAAAACAAAGCTAAAGCACACCCTGCAGCAAACAGCCTGAAACAAATATAAAATGCTGACACAGCCCAGCTCCCCACACACTCTGACATCACTGATAAACATGCATTTCTTAAAGGTACATTTCTTAAACACCCATTTCTTAAAGGTACTCTTGCATGACACCTCCCCCAAGAAAAAAAAACAAACCATCAACTTCAAGATGGTTTCATTTTTCACCTTTTCACTATCCTTTAAGAAATGCGCACACTAAATATACTTTTTCGTTTCAGAAAAACAACACATGCAAACAGATATAATAATATAGTCCATTTTTGTTATTCTTCCTCCAACTGAAATCCTTCTCGATTGACAGTCTCAACGAGAAGATCCTTGCACGATCTGTCCATTTCGCTACGCCTCGGTATTTCCCCTTAAAGGTAGATACTATAGTTCAATCTGATCACAGAGTCCCTTGTAATTCTCCAACACATGAGCATTGGTTATCACAGTTTTCAGGCCGACAAATGCCTGTTGAAAGTCTGCTGTCCACTGAAATTCTTCAGCAAGTCCATCACGCTACAAAACATTTGCACAAATGTTCGATCAAATTCACTCATGCCAAGAAATCGCATTATTTCCCTTCGACTCACGGGTATTGAAAACTCAGTAACTCTTGGTTTCACATCCCGTATGACGATTTGACCCTGTCCGATTGTATGGCCAAGGAAAGTGACTTGGGCTTTCCCAAATTCACCTTTGGCTAGGTTTATCACCAAACCCGCCTTCTGAGGTTGATCGAATAACTCCATCGGATGTTTTAAATGTTCTTTCCATGCCAGGCTGAAATTTACCAGATCGTTGATGTATACCGCACAATTGGGTAATCCTGAAACAACTTTGTTAGTTAACCGTTGAAATGTGGCTGGTGAGTTTTTCATGCCAAATGGCATAACTTTGAATTGATATATACAATCTGGAGCCACAAAAGCTGAAATCTCCTTCGCCCTTTAGGATAAAGGTACCTGCCAGTAACCTTTTAAGTAAATCCAGTCTGGAAATAAAAGCTGATTGTCCCACTTTCTCAATGCAATCCTCCAAACGGGGATAGGATAAGAGTCAATTCTTGTAACTATTAACCTTTCTATAGTCCACACATAACCGTTGGGTTCCGTCTGGTTTTGGTACCATCATTATGGGTGTCATGAGAATGTCGCTTTAAGAAATGGTTAGCTGCTTATGTTACTGCAGTGATGTGGGTGGAGTTGAGCTCTGGTTCTGCTTTTTAGTTTCACTTTGAGAAAAGCTTGGGTGTGTCTGGGTTTTCCAGTGAGCTGCCACTGATCTCTGCCATCCAAAGACTATCTCTGGATCATTTGGTGAATTCAGAATTATAAATGTTATCAATAGTGAATGTGAACCTAATGTGCTCCTGTTTAAAGGTTTGTTCACTCTTTTGGATGTTAAAAGGACAGCTTAAATGATTACTTAGTGTTGTATTCTTTGGGGGTTATCTTTGAATTAATGGTTGCTAAGATATTCACTGTTTGCTTTAAAAAGGTTAACTTGAATTCATAGAATAAACATTGCTTTGTTTTAAAAAACACTGGTCCATTTCTGCTGTAGTATACCTGCAGAGTGAGCCGTGTGCTCCCCATACCGCAGTCTATTAAAAGTTGTGGGTCAGGTGATCTCCATGATGCCTAAACCCTGACCCATAACATGGGTGAGCTCCATTGGTGCAACCCACTTCAATTGTGCCATTTTTAAGCATACTCTCAATCTCTTTGTTAACCTGTGCCAGTTTTAAAGGGTTAAGTCTGTATGGATGTTGTCTGATCGGAACAGCATTTCCCACATCTACATCATGTATAGCCATTTTAGTACTTCCCAATTTATCTCCACAAACGTCCCCATGTGATATCAATAACTCTTTCAGGTCAGTTCGTTTTTCCTCTGGAAAGTAACTCAACATTTTTTCCCGATTTTTAAGAACATCCTCGTTTTCCAATTTAATTTGAGGTATGTCAAATTCACAGTCATCTGGATTTGGTTTGTCACTTTGAGTTAGAATCATTGAAACCCCTCCTTTTGCTCTCCTTCCCTTTCAAAGTACCTTTTAAGCATATTCACATGACACACTCGGTGAGTCTTCCTGCTATCTGGTGTTTTTACCACATAATTCACCTCACTTACTTTCCTTTCAATCTGATATGGTCCAAAAAACCTAAAGGCTCACCTATCACTGGTAACAACACTAAAACTTTATTTCCACTGGCAAAACTACGAACTTTGGATTTCTTGTCCCTGACCAGTTTCATCACATTTTGTGCAACTTTTAAATGTTGTCTAGCCAATTCACCTGCTCTATTTAATCGTTCCCTAAAATTTTGACACGTAATCCAATAATGTAATTTCCGATTTCTCACTCACCAATTTTTTCTTAATAATTTTTAAGTAGTCCTCTTACCTCATGACCAAAACTTAGTTCGAAAGGACTAAATTTGGTTGACTCATTAGGTGCATCCCTAATTGCAAACAGTACGAGTGGAATCCCTTTATCCCAATCCTTTGGATAATCTTGACAATAAGCCCTCAACATTGTCTTGAATGTCTGATGTCACCTTTCTAATGCTCCCTGCAATTCTGGATGGTACGCAGCTGATTTAAATTGTTTTATTCCTAATCTATCCATAGCTTCTTTGAATGACCTTGAAGTAAAATTCGATCCTTGATCCAGTTGTATTTCTGTGGGTAGTCCATATCTAGTAAAGAATTTAAATAACTCCTCCACAATCTTTTGAGCTGTAATATTACGTACTGGAATGGCCTCTGGAAACCTAGTAGACACATCCATTATCGTCAAAAGATATTGATCCCCACTTTTTGTTTTAGGAAGTGGTCCTACGCAATCAATTAGGACCCTTGTAAAAGATTCCTCAAATGCTGGAATGGGTATTAAGGGCACTAGTTTTATCACTGCTTGAGGTTTCCCTATCACTTGACATGTGTGACATGATTAACAAAATTTAACTGTATCTTTATGTAGTCCAGGCCAATAAATATGTTTCTGGATTTTAGCTTGCGCTTTCCTTATTCCCAAATGACCTCCCACTGGTACCTCATGTGCAACTCGCAACACCTCCTTTCTGTACCCTACCAGCAATACTACTTGATGAACTTCTGCCCACTTTTCATCCGCCTGCATATGTAAAGGTCTCCATTTTCTCATCAAGACATTACTTTTACGGTAATAACATTCTGGTATACATTGCGATTCCTCTTCTGTGTATGCTTTCTGATACATCTGTTTTATTTCTATATCTTTTTGTTGTAACTCCACCAATGTTCCTGAACTAAAAATATCCACCTCATCCTTCACCTGTTCTTGTTCTTTTTCAACCATCTGATCAAAAATTGTTTCTGATAATTGCACTTCAACTTCATCTTCACTCTTTGATTTATCCTCTTGTCTTAACCTGTGACTTTGCAACCTTGTTGCTACACAATCCGGAAAAATCCCAGGATATTCATCCTTCAACACTTCAATTGTCTGATTTTGCACTGGTTCATCAACCACAGGAGGCATCACTCCCACCTGCGATCCAGCTATGTCATTACCCAAGATAAACTGCATTCCTAGACAAGATAGTTTCTCTATGACTCCGACTACCACTTCATCACTCTTCACTAGACTTTCCAACCTTACCTTATTTAATGGAACACTACTCCTCTCACCCTGAATTCACATATTACACCTTTTCTGGCAACATTCTTCCCAAACTACATAACTCCTCATCTCTTATAATTAAAGATTGACTAGCTCCCGTATCTCTTAAAATTTTGACTTATTTACCTGCTCCTCCTGATACACATGAGTAAACTTTACCCACACAAGTAAATTCTTTAAAGAGATCTGGCACCTTCTTATCAATCACTTCTTGATCAGGCTACAATCTTTTGCACCTCCCTCGCTTCACTTGGCTTTCCTTTACCACTTTAACAAACCCCACAGGCTTATCCTGTTTTACCACATCAGCCTTCCCAGTGCTTATCTTCAACCACTAACGCTGTGATTTTACATGGCCTAGTTTATTACAGTGAAAACATTTGAAACTTTTCAAGTCTCTGTCACCCTCCTGGATTTCTTTTTTAATCTGAGGTACTCTGTCCTTATTATCTCCCATCCGATCACCTTTACCTTTAGCACTTGAGTATTTCTCATGTCCCCAGTTTCTATCCGTCACAGGCTGAAACTGATGTCGGAAACCAAGCTTTGATTTATGAACAAATTCATAATCATCTGCCATTGCTGCTGCTAACCTCGCAGTTTTAATCCTCTGCTCTTCCACATGAATTCTCACTACATCAGGAATTGAATTTTTAAACTCCTCCAAAAGTATAATTTCTCTGAGAGCTTTTACGTTTGGTCTATTTTCAAAGCCCTTATCCACCTACCAGAATTACTCTGTTTGAGCCTTTCAAACTCCATGCATGTTTGACTAAATTCTTTCCTTAAATTAGCATAGTGGTTAGCACAATGCTTCACAGCTCCAGGGTCCCAGGTTCGATTCCGGCTTGGATCACTGTCTGTGCGGAGTCTGCACATTCTCCCCGTGTGTGCGTGGGTTTCCTCCGGGTTCTCCGGTTTCCTCCCACAGTCCAAAGATGTGCGGGTTAGGTGGATTGGCCATGCTAAATTGCCCTTAGTGTCCAAAATTGCCTTCCGTGTTGGGTGGGGTTACTGGGTTGTGGGGATAGGGTGGGGGTGTGGACTTGGGCAGGGTGCTCTTTCCAAGAGCTGGTGCAGACTTGATGGGCCGAATGGCCTCCTTCTGCACTGTAAATTCTATGAAATTTCTAAACCTTTGTCTGTGCGCTTCAGGCACTAGTTCATCTGCACCCAAGATGGATTTTTTCACCTCATGCGTCCCAGATACCACCTCCGGTAGTGATGCAAACACCTCACTCACCCTACCTGTCAGCTTTGTTTGAATCAGTAATGCCCACATGTCCTGTGGCCATTTCATTGTTTAGCTATCTAAATGAAATGAAAAAGGCTTCTACCTCCTTCTCGTCTAACCTTCGCAATGCTTGGACATATTTAAATAGATCCCCACCAAGCCTTCGACTTTGATACTCTTTCTCACTATCCTCATCACTATTTAGGGCAGCACGGTAGCATGGTGGTTAGCATAAATGCATCACAGCTCCAGGGTCCCAGGTTCGATTCCCGGCTGGGTCACTGTCTGTGTGGAGTCTGCACGTCCTCCCTGTGTGTGCGTGGGTTTCCTCCGGGTGCTCCGGTTTCCTCCCACAGTCCAAAGATGTGCGGGTTAGGTGGATTGGCCATGCTAAATTGCCCGTAGTGTCTTAAAAAGTAAGGTTGGGGGGGGGGTTGTTGGGTTACGGGTATAGGGTGGATACATGGGTTTGAGTAGGGTGATCATTGCTCGGCACAACATTGAGGGCCGAAGGGCCTGTTCTGTGCTGTACTGTTCTATGTTCTACTATCATCCAACTGTACGTTTCCCTTTACGTCTGCCAATTTTAACTGTCTGTCATGTTTCATAGCCATTTTCCGAAGTTCAATCTCTCTGAGCGCAATTCTCCGCTCCCCTCGCTGCGCGGGAGGGCCCCCCGACAAATTTTGCGCCCCACGGCGGCGGCAACCACACCTAGTCGCTGCCGTCGTGAAACGGGTGTGGAGATGCCCGTTTGGGGCTTGTAGGGGATCTGGTGGGGAATGAGCACCACGACTGTGCTCGGGAGGGGATAGGCCCGCAATCGGTACCCACCGATTGTCGGGCCGGCGTCTCAATCGGACGCACGCACTATTTCCCCTCCGCCGCCCTGCAAGATCAAGCCGCCATGTCTTGCGGGGCGGCTGAGGGGAAAGACGGCCACCGCGCATGCGCGGGTTCGAGCTGCCAACGTCGTGACGTCAGCCGTGCATGCGCGTGTTCGAGCCGGCCAACCTGCGCATGGCTGACACCATTAGGCGCGCCGGCCGCGTCATTCTCGGCGCAATGCCCCCGCGGCCGAGAGTTACGGAGCGCCGCTCCTGGCCCCGCCGGGAGGGGCGAATAGGGGGCGAGGAGCGGCCTCCGAGGCCGTCGTGAGACTCAGCCGAGTTCACGACGGCCCTCCCGATTTTTCCCGGGAGCGGAGAATTCCGCCCTCTATCTTTTTCCCTGATCTGTATCTCCCTTTCTCTGTCTTTTTGTTCTGCTAGGGCTATTCTTTTTCTCCTTTCTTCTCTCTCCTTTTCTTTTTCTCTCTCTCTTTCTTTTTCCTCTCTTTCATATTCAAACTGCTTTAATTCTTTCTCATGTTCAAGTTGCTTAATCTGCAACCGGATCTTTGCCATTTCTAATGAGCCAGACTGTATCTCTGGCAACTTTAAATGCTTAACCACCGCCATAATTACCTCTTTTTGCATTTTGTCAGGTAATGTTAACTGCAATGTTTTTGACAAATCTAACAGCCTGCTTTTAGTCTTTGTCCATAAGGTACTGCGTGTGACTGTCTCCACCACCAAGAGCCTCTGAAAGAGCCATGGTCCACAACACACTCCCTACTTAAACTGAAATACCACACCTGAAAAGCAACCACAATATGCTCACCCCTCAGTGTCTTTAAGCTCACTAAGCCAATCCAATAGATAGACCTTTATCCCAGACGAGCCTCCACTTTGTTACGGGCTAATGTTTAGAGAACCCCAAAGTGTTTCATGGAGTTCATCTGACCCACAACTTTTAATAGATTGTGGTATGGGGAGCATACGGCCCACACTACAGGCGTGGTACAGCAGATTTGGAAAAGTATTTTTTAAAGCAAAGCAATGTTTATTCTATAAATTCAAGTTAATCTTTTTAAACATGCAGTGAACATCTTAGCAAACATCAATTCAAATACAACCCCCAAAGAATACAACACTAAGTAATCCTTAATAACTTCCCAAACAACATCCAGAAGAAACACGTTTTAACAGAAGCACATTAGGTTCACATTCACTACTGAGAACATCTATAATTCTGAATTCACCAAATGATCAAGAGATGGCCTTTTCATAGCAGAGAGATCAACAGTACACCTGCTCTGTCTGGCTTTGGCTCCAACACTGAAAACAAAATTAAAACATATCCTGCAGTAAACAGCCTAAAACAAAAGTAAAAAGCTGACAGACAGCCCAGCTCCACCCACACTCTGACATCACTGATAGACACCCATTTCTTAAAGTTACTCTCACATGACACGAGGCACGGTGGATCATGGTAGTGCCGACTGGCCCGGCTGCACCAGGTTTCACTCTTTTTGCTGCACCTGATGCTTTGAGATGGAGATACAGGGAGAAATGAGTGGGAGTGTTCATTATGAGCTGCTCTTGCATAAATCCACTTGGCTTTTTAAGTCGCAACCGCAGCGATTTAAGTAAGTTGCCCATCATCCTTTTTGACTACAGATGATATGCGTATCATGGAGAACCTAACTTCAGAAAGGATTTATTGTATTTAATTCGCTGGATTAAGGTCTGTGCAACAGGCTGAGTAGGCATTTTAGAAAAAAAAAGGATGCTTTTTTGATACTGAGTGAATGTGCAAACTCTACACGGATCGAACTCAGGTCCTCGGCGCCATGAGGTAGCAGTGCTAACACCTGTTTGTGCTAATGTGTATTTGTTATGCAACAGGCATGTCTCTTCCAACATCTGGTGAAACTGTTCATTAATTGCCTAAAATACGTTTAAAATTTGTTTATGCAGATCAAAATACTAGTTTGCGACACATGTCAGTTCTCATGTTTCAATTATATTTTGTTTTCTGCCCCTCTAGCGCCCACCCCATGGCTTTCATTTGAACATGAAACTGGAGGCTGTAGATAAGAGAAATCCCATGCTAATACGAGTGGCAACTATTGTGGATACAGAAGATCATAGAATAAAGGTATTTACCATCCATCCTTCCATGCTTCTACGAAGCACTTGAGGAATTTTCCGATATATAAAGGCATTGGCATCACTGCAAAATGTTGCTGTTAATTGCTGCTACCGTTAAATATTAATTGCATTGCAACTGTGCGCATACTTTGCGGTGTAACCAACGCCTTTCTTATTGCCTCTGCATCTGAGCACCATTTCCGCAAAATAAATGTACTGCCTTTGGATTGGTTATGGGGAATATCTTAATAATGACTTCTTCAATGTTATTCCCCTTCTCGTTTTAGGAGGTAGAAAGTGTAGAAATATTACACTTTTTTAAAAATTGGCATTAATGAAGGTCCATTGACATTAAGGAAGATCTGTCATATTGGGTGACCATGACAAGATTGTTGCATAGGGTATTGGTAATGTGGAACATCTCGGGGTGGTTCCATTATTGGAGATCGTCACTTTGGTTGATGCCCAATTTTGAGGAACACATTCCTGGATAAACGTGCCAGTGGTGGTACTGCTACCTTAGTTCCTTCCCCTTTTTAAGCATCAGATTGTATTGTGCTGTAAGATTGAATAACAAACAAAATTAGATCTGACAACTTTGAAAGCTGCATTATGAGGCTGCTCAAGCTCCAAAGGAATCTTCTGACAATCAGTACGCTAAGTCTGAACTGATTTTTGCTCACCTGGCCTGGGCCTGTTATATCTAATTTGTTCCCTGCCTCTCGTGATGCTACCATGTTAGGCAACCATAAAAATAATAATCTTTATTATTGTCACAAGTAGGCTTACATTAACACTGCAATGAAGTTACTGTGAAAATTCCCTGGTCGCCACACTCCAGTGCCTGTTCGGGTACGTTGAGGGAGAATTCAAAATGTCCAAATTACCTAACAGCACGTCTTTCGGTACTTGTGGGAGGAAACCGGAGCACCCGGAGGAAGCCAGGGAGAGCGTGCAGACAATCAGTGACCCAGCCGCCAATTGAACCTGGGACCCTGACGCTGTGAAACAATAGTGCTAACCACTGTGCTACTGTGTTGCCACATCCTAATACTGTGTTTACATTTACTGAGGTAACTGTCTGAGAAAAATGTAATAAAAGAGTCAGCCACGTAACCTGCGCAACCTTTCCTCACTATACTACTTTGCAGATCCCTTGAAAATGCTGCTGTAAAACAGCTCATTAAAATTCTCAAAATAGGGACCTCGGGTTGTGGCTATGCCTGGTAGGTCGCACGTTAGGCAGCTCCCGCCGAAAATGGACTTTTGGGCCCTTTTAAGGAGCCCCAGCGATTCTCGGTGTGGGAAGACGGCAGTAAGGTTCCCCCCCAGCACTGTATGGAGTGGACTGCGAGCGGTGTGGTCAAAAACAGGGCATTAGAGAAGAGGGGAGAACGGGTGCGAAAAAGAAAGCTGGCGGCGGGAGGAGACCAGGCAGTGTGGGCTCAATGGTGGCGGCAGCAGCAAGAGTTTCTACGAAGCTGCTTTGCGGAATTCAAGGCATCGATAGAAAGGCTGGTAGAGACCCAGAGGATGCAGGGGACAGCGATTAAAGAGGTGCAGCAGAAGGCCTCTGATAACGAGGACGAGATCCTGGGCCTGGCAGTGAAGTTGGAGGCGCACGAGGCGCTCCATAGAAAGTGGCAGGAGAAATGGAGAACAGGTCGAGAAGGAAACATTTGCGGATTCTGGGTCTCCCTGAAGGTGCGGAGGGGTCGGATGCTGGGGCGTATGTAGCCACGATGCTGAGCACGCTGATAGGCGTGCGAGCCTGCCCGAGGCCCTTGGAGCTGGATGGGGTATAGAGTCCTGGCGAGGAGACCGAGGGCGAATGAGCCACCGAGAGCTCTGGCGGTGAGGTTTCGCCATTACAACGACAGGGAGTGCGTCTTGAGATGGGTGAAGAAGGAGCGGAGCAGCAGGTGGGAGAATGCTGAAATTCGCATTTACCAGGACTGGAGCGCAGAGCTGGACAAGAAGAGGGCAGGATTCAATCGGGCCAAGGCGGTTCTCCATGGAAAAGGGGTGAAGTTTGGGCTGTTACAGCCCGTGCGACTGTGGGTCACATATAAGGACTATCACCACTATTTTGATACGCCAGACGAGGCGTGGACCTTTATCAAAAATGAGAAGGTGGACTCAAATTAGTGGTCTGTAGCATGTCTTGGGGGATGTTGTGGAGTGGGAGAGGGTGATATTTATGTTTCTTTTTTTTTCTGTGCAGACG
This sequence comes from Scyliorhinus canicula, assembly GCF_902713615.1. Taxonomy (NCBI): domain Eukaryota; kingdom Metazoa; phylum Chordata; class Chondrichthyes; order Carcharhiniformes; family Scyliorhinidae; genus Scyliorhinus; species Scyliorhinus canicula. Next base: position 99,510,564 of record NC_052146.1, on the reverse strand, counting down.
CTGATCTGGGAGGAGTTGTTCCCTGCGTTCGGTGGGGAGAGAAGGGGCCGGGAACCCTAGGCCTCTGAGGATGGGGTGAGATTGTAGGAGAATGGAGCTGCGCCATAGAGGGCGGTGTCAGCCCAGACTGGGAACGCGTGTTTTCTTTTCCCGTGGAAAGAGAGGGGGCGGGGCCGGATGCAGGAAGGCGGTATTGGACTGGAGTCGACAATGGTGTGGAGGGGTGGGCACTTGGGTTTTAGGAGAGAATTCTGCGGGGATAATTGCCAGAGGCCGGAGTGGCCGGGGTCAGCAGGAGTCAGCTGACATACGGGAGTACAGTGGGGGGAGTAGGGAGGTCAAGCAATTGCTTGGCCGGGGGAGGGGGTTGTTGCGGGGGGGACCACTGGGTTGCTGCTGTATTGATAGAAGGGGAGCTGGAGATAATAGGGAGAGTCGGGGCGGGGAGCCTCCACCTGGGGGGGCTGGAAGGAGCGGGAGACGTGTGCACGTGGCTGGCCCAAAAAAGGAGATTGCTAGTCGGCTGGGGAGGTGGAGAGGGGGGGGGGGGGGGGGGGGGGGGGGCGCGCGGGTAGTCCCCCGATCCGGATGATCACGTGGAATGTGAGAGGCTTAAATGGGCCGGTCAAGAGGGCCCGGGTATTTGCGCACTTAAAGGGACTGAAGGCAGACGTAGCCATGCTACAGGAGACGCACCTGAAAGTTGCGGATCAGACCAGGCTGAGGAAGGGATGGGGAGGGCAGTTCGTTCACTCAGGATTGGACGCGAAGAACGGGGGTAGCAATTCTGGTGAGCAAGCGGGTGACTTTCGAGGCGGTGGGCATTGTGGCGGATACAGGGGGCCGGTATGTGATGGTGAGTGGTAGGCTGCAGGGGGCCCGGTTGGTGCTGGTGAATGTATATGCCCCAAATTGGGGCGATGCAGGGTTCATGAAGCGGATGCTAAGTCGGATCCCGAATTTGGAGGTGGGGAACCTAATTATGGGGGGGGGGGATTTCAACACGGTACTGGACCTGACAGTGGATCGGTCTAGGTCGGGTAAGAGGCCAGCTGCGGCCAAGGTCATGAGGGGGTTTGTGGATCAGATGGGGGGAGTGGATCCGTGAAGGTTTGCTCGGCCAAGGGCGAGGAAGTTCTCCTTTTCCCACGTGCACAATGTCTATTCACAGATAGACTTTTTCGTGGTGAGCAGGGCACTGATCCCGAGAGTAGAGGGGATGGAGTACTCGGCCATCACGATTTCGGATCACGCCCCGCATTGGGTGGAGCTGGAGTTGGGACAAGAGAGGGGCCAGCGCCCGTTGTAGCGCTTGGATGTGGGATTATTGGCAGATGAGGAGGTCTGTGGCCGGATCCAGGGGTGTATAGAGAGGTATATGGAGGCCAATGACAATGGGGATGTCTCGGTGAATGTGGTCTGGGAGGCGCTGAAGGCGGTGATTAGAGGGGAGCTGATCTCCATCAGGGTTCACAGAGAGAAGAGGGAGAGGGATAGATTGGTAGGAGAAATACTTAGGGTGGATAGGAGAAAAGCGGAATCCCCCGAGGAGGGGCTGTTGAAGGAGCGCAGGAGCCTCCAAACGGAGTTTGACTTGTTGACGATGGGTAAAGCTGAGGCCCAGTGGAGGAAGGTACAAGGAGCAGCGTATGAATATGGGGAGAAGGCGAGTCGGATGCTGGCATCAGCTGCAGAAGAAGGAGGCGGCTAGGGAAATTGGGGGAGTCCGGGACAAGGGAGGGAATACGGTGCGGAGTCCAGTCAGAATAAATGAGGTGTTTAGGGACTTTTATGAGAACTTGTACAAATCAGAGCCCCGGGAGGAGAGGGGGAGAGGGGGGGGGGGGGGGGATGCGGCGGGTCCTGGACCAATTGAGGTTTCCGAGGGTGGAGGAGGAGCAGGTAGAGGGTTTGGGGGCCCTGATCGGGATGGAGGAGCTGGTTAAGGGGTTGGGAGTATGCAGGCGGGCAAGGCCCCGGGACCGGATGGGTTCCCGATTGAATTCTATAGGAAGTTCTCGGAACTGTTGGTTCCGTTGCTGTTGAGAACTTTTAACGAGGCGAGAGAAAAAGGAAGTCTTCCCCCGACGATGTTGAGAGCTCTGATCTCGCTTATTCTTAAGCGGGACGAAGACCCGCTGCAGTGTGGCTCGTTTAGGCCGATTTCACTCCTTAATGTGGATGCCAAGTTGTTGGCGAAGGTCCTGGCCACTAGGATTGAGAATTATGTCCCGGGAGTGATACATGAGGATCAGACGGGATTTGTGAAGGGCAGGCAGTTGAATGCAAATGTGCGGAGGCTTCTGAATGTGATCATGATGCCCTCGGAGGGGGTGGTTGCAGAGGCGGTGGCGGCTATGGATGCGGAGAACGCCTTTGACACGGTGGAGTGGGAGTACCTATGGGAGGTGCTGGGTAGGTTTGGGTTTGGATTCGTCCCCACAACACAAAGATGTGCAGGCTAGGCGGATTGGCCACGCTAAATTGCCCCTTAATTGGAAAAACTAATTGGGTACTCTAAATTTATTTTTTAAAAAGGTTTGGGTTTGGGGAGGGGTTCATAGGGTGGGTTAAATTGTTATACCAGGCCCCAGTTGCTGCCTGCCCGAAGGATACAGGACAGGGTGATTTCGGGTGTGTGGGTCGGAGAGGGTAGGATCTCTGAGACATACCAGGAGCTGCAGGAGGCGAAGGAAGCCTCGGTGGAGGAGTTGAAGGGCAAATGGGAGGAGGAGCTGGGTGAGGGCCTGTGGGCTGACGCCCTGGGCAGGGTCAATTCCTCCTCATCTTGCGCCAGGCTCAGCCTGATCCAGTTTAAAGTGTTACACAGGGCGCATATGACAGGGGTGAGGATGAGTAAGTTTTTGGGGTGGAGGACAGGTGTGTGAAGTGTTCGGGGAGCCCAGCAAACCACGCCCATATGTTCTGGGCGTGCCTGGCGCTTGCGGAGTTCTGGAAGGGCTTTGCAAAGGTCATTCCAAGGTCTTGGACACTCGGGTAAAACCGAGTTGGGGGATAGCGTTATTTGGGGTATCGGAGGATCCAGGAGTGCGGGGTCGAGGCCGGCGTTCTGGCCTTTGCCTCCTTGGTAGCCCAGAGAAGGCTCTTGTTATTGTGGAGGGACGCAAAGCCCCCAAGTGTGGAGGCTTGGATCAATGACATGGCAGGGTTTCTTAGGGTGGAGAAGATGAAGTTTGCCTTGCGAGGGTCCTTGCAGGGGTTCTCCGGGCGGTGGCAACCGTTCCTTGACTTTCTCGCGGAACGTTAGGTGGAGCAACCCGGGGGTGGTGGGGGGTCTAATTTCTTTTCCTTTTTGAAAGGGGCGCTTTTGTTTTGAGTTGGGTGTTAATTTGTTAAACTATTTATCGTTTAGAGGGTTAAGTTGTTCTGTTTGGTTGGCTTATTGCCCTTTTCTCTGTCCTGTTTTCCTTTTTGGAGTGTTCTGGAAAACCTTTTGAAAAACTTTGAATAAATACATTTTAAAAAATTTCTCAAAATAGTTTCATATTAAATTGTAGAAAAGCAGACAATTAACATATGGTTGCTTGCTTCTTTTAGACCCTGCATGCTACATAGTAAGCTTTCAGAATATTTATAGTTGCTGAAAGGGCTCCGGTTTGGCTTGATCAAATCCAATCAGCATGAAATTCAAATTCCTTTGTGGCTTTCTTTTATATGCTATGTTTTGTAATTTGAAAACCTGCAGCGTTTCCAATGTGCCGACTTCTTGTGCTTGCAGAATTCTTGTATTTGATAGAAATGTATGTATGAAGTAATTGTACCATTCACAAAGGGCGACAGCAAGAGTTTTTCTCTTTATTTTGGAAAAACATGTTATTGAAGGCATTGTTCATACATACAAAATCACAAAAATACAGAAGCCAACCACGGCAACAGGTAACCAACTCATCTGACTCATCCTGGATACTGTCATGTGGGCTCTGTGAGTACTGAACCAGTGAGAACGGAAGGGCCACAAACAACAACACCCTCAAGCTGGTCCCCTTACATGAGGCCACCTCCAACCACCCCTAAACTGACCCCTTCTCCACCGCCCATTTCCTAACCATTGTGTGTTTGCTGGCCAGTAATAATCCAACCGGCTTGGCAAAGTCAGCCCCCATCCCTCTCCAGCAACACCTTCTCACCCTTCCCCACCCGCACAGACCTTAAAATCAGCCCATTCACCTTTCTATAGAAGGACTTTGGAACAAAAACGGGGAGGTTCTGAAATACGTACAGAAACATTGGCAGCACCGTCGCTTTCACCGTCTGCACGCGTTCTGCCAAAGACAATGGCAGCACATCCCACCTCCTAAAATCCGCCATCATTCTCTCCACCAGCCGCAAAGTTCAGTTTATGCAGCTGGGTCCAATTTCGCACCACCTGTACCCCAGGATAGCGAAAGCTCACCCCCAAAACCCGAAACAGCAATTCTCCCCAGAAGCCCCTCCTATCCCCTCGCATTAATTCCCCATATTCAAATTATACCTCAAAAAAGCAGCCCAACTTACCCAGGATCCCCATGATGCTATGAAAACTCCCAACAGGGTCTGAAGGTACAAAAGGAGGTCATCTGCATGCAGAGAAACCCTATGCTCGACCCCTCCCCGCTCAGTCCCCATCCACCCTCTCGACACCCTAAGCACCATTGCCAATGGTTCTATTGCCAGGGCAAAAAGCAGCGGGAGGGAAGCAGGCACGCTTGCCTCATGTCCCGGTGTAGCCCAAAGTACTCTGAACTAAGCTTGTTTGTCCGAACACTAACCTTGGGCGTCTTGTACAACAGCCAAACCCAATCCACAAACTGCACCCAAATCGAACCAACACCTCCAACAAATACGCCCATTCAACCCGATCGACCGCCTTCTCTGTGTCCATTGCCGCTTCCACTTCCCAACTCTCCGAGGGCATTATAATGACATTAAGCAGCCTTCGTATGTTCGCCGACAGCTGCCGTCCCTTCACAAACCCTGTCTGGTCATCTATCACCCTCCGCACACAAATCAACTATCCGCGATGCCAACAACTTTGTGCCCACATTCGTGTGTGTGTGTGTGTGTGTGTGTGTGTGTGTGTGTATGGTGGGAGGAGGGAAACCCAGCTGGAAACATATCCAGACCAGAGGCCTTCACCATCTGCACAAACCCACACAGTCGCATCACCTCCCTCAGCCCAATTGGGGCCCCAAATCTCTTCACCTTCGCCTCAACTCTCGAGAACTCTAACCTGTCTAAGAACTGCCACTTCCCTTCATCTTCCACCGGAGGCTCCGACTCATACAACCTCCGTCCGATAAAAGGCCTCAAAACCCGATTCACTCCCTCCATCTCTGATACCACCATGCCCCCCCCCTCATCCCTGCACCCTTACAGTGTCTTTCTCTCTCTCCGTTGCCTGCTTCTTCAACTGATGCGCAAGCATTCTACCTGCTTTCTCTCGAAACTCATAAACCTCCCCTCCGGCACTCCACAACTGCCTTTCCAGTGGATACCAGCCCAAACTCCATCTGGCACCTCTGTCTCCCCTTTAATAACGCGTCGTCGGGCACCACTGAATATCTCCAGTCCACTTGCCCTCGCCCTTTCCACTCTCTCCCTATGCACCCGAATCAATGTGAATTCCCCCCTTACCACTGCTTTCAGCACGTCCCACAACGTGGAGGCCATGACCTCCCCTGTATTATTCAGCTCCACATTATTTTGAATGCCAGTAATCCCATATTTAACCTCTACTGCAGTTGCTGAGCTACCTCTGCACCACCTGCAGATCCACCCTGTGTGACGTGTGCACAGAGACCACCTTCACTGAATACTCTAATCCAAACACCCAGCAGCACCCAGTCTACACAAAGAAATCAATCCGGGAGTGCACCCAGTGCACGTGCAAAAAATACAAAACTCTTTCGACCTTGGTCTCGCAAATCGTCGCAAGTCCGCCCTCCCCATACGCTCCATAAACCCCATCAACACCTTCGCCTTAGTCGAAACCTTCAACGACTTAGGACAGGATCTGTCGATTCTAGGTTTCAGAACTGTTGAAAATTCCCCCCATAACCAGCTGATGCGTGTGCAGTTCCGGAATCTTCCCTAAGACCCGCTTCAGAAAATTAGTGTTCATTAGCACCACAAGCGCCCTAAGTTCCCACTAACCATCACAAACCTACCTCCAGAATCGGATACAATACCACCGACCTCAAAGGCCACCCTCTTGTTTAGCAGCACAGCAACCCTCCTCGTCTTCATATCCAACCCTGTGCAACATTTGCCTCGCCCAATCTTCCTCAGCTTTGTCTGGTCTCCCAGCTTCAGATGCATCCCATGAAGAAACACAACATTCGCCTTCAAACCCCTTAAATGTGGTTCCCGATTGAATTCTATAGGAAGTTCTCGGAACTGTTGGTTCCGTTGCTGTTGAGAACTTTTAACGAGGCGAGAGAAAAAGGAAGTCTTCCCCCGACGATGTTGAGAGCTCTGATCTCGCTTATTCTTAAGCGGGACGAAGACCCGCTGCAGTGTGGCTCGTTTAGGCCGATTTCACTCCTTAATGTGGATGCCAAGTTGTTGGCGAAGGTCCTGGCCACTAGGATTGAGAATTATGTCCCGGGAGTGATACATGAGGATCAGACGGGATTTGTGAAGGGCAGGCAGTTGAATGCAAATGTGCGGAGGCTTCTGAATGTGATCATGATGCCCTCGGAGGGGGTGGATGCAGAGGCGGTGGCGGCTATGGATGCGGAGAACGCCTTTGACACGGTGAAGTGGGAGTACCTATGGGAGGTGCTGGGTAGGTTTGGGTTTGGATTCGTCCCCACAACACAAAGATGTGCAGGCTAGGCGGATTGGCCACGCTAAATTGCCCCTTAATTGGAAAAACTAATTGGGTACTCTAAATTTATTTTTTAAAAAGGTTTGGGTTTGGGGAGGGGTTCATAGGGTGGGTTAAATTGTTATACCAGGCCCCAGTGGCGAGTGTATTGACGAATCGGTTGAGGACAGAGTACTTTAGACTATATCGTGGAACGAGGAGGGGTGCCCTCTGTTCCCCCTGCTGTTTGCTTTGGCAATTGTGCCATTGGCCATGGCGCTGAGGGAATCTAGAAGCTGGAGGGGTTTGGTCCAGGGGGAGGGGAGCACCGCGTCTCACTATATGCGGATGATTTGCTTTTGTATATTACGGACCCAGTAGAGGGGATGGGGGATGTTATGCAGACCCTCGGAGTTTGGAGACTTCTCGGGGCATAAGATTAATGTTGGCAAGAGTGAGCTCTTCGTGGCGCATGCGCGGGGCAAGGAAAAGAGGTTGGAGGAGCTGCCGCTCAAGATGGTGGAGAGGAGTTTTCGGTATTTGGGTATTCAGGTGGCTAAGAGCTGGGGGGTCTTGCATAGGCTCAATCTGCCGTGGCTGGTGGACCAGATGGAGAAGGACTTTAAGAGGTGGGACATGCTTCCGCTCTCCCTAGCGGGTAGGGTGCAGTCTGTCAAGATGACGGTCCTCCCTAGGTTTTTGTTTGTGTTTCAGTGCCTGCCCATCCTCATCCCTAAGGCCTTTTTCAAGCGAGTGAGCAAGAGTATTATGGGATTTGTGTGGGCCAATAGGACCCCGAGGGTTAAAAGACTGTTCTTGGAGCGCAGTGTGGGGGGTGGCGCTGCCGAACCTGTGCAGCTACTACTGGGCAGCAAACGTGTCGATGATTCGGAAGTGGGTGATGGAGGGAGAGGGGGCGGCGTCTTGTGTGGGTACTAGCCTGGGGGCACTGGTGACGGCACCGTTGCCGCTTCCGCCGACGCGGTATACCACCAGCCCGGTGGTGACAGCGACACTAAAGATTTGGGGGCAATGGAGGTGGCACAGGGGGGAGACGGAGGCCTCAGTTTGGTCCCCGATATGGAATAACCATAGGTTTGCCCCTGGCAGGATAGATGGTGGGTTCCGAAGCTGGCACCGGGCGGGAATTAGAAGGCTGGGGGATCTATTAATTGACGGGACTTTTGCTAGCTTAAAGGCACTGGAGGAGAAAGTCGGGTTACCCCTGGGAAATGCCTTCAGGTACATGCAGGTTCGGGCGTTTGTCAGGAAGCAGGTAGGGGAATTTTAATTGCTGCCTGCCCGAAGGATACAGGACAGGGTGATTTCGGGTGTGTGGGTCGGAGAGGGTAGGATCTCTGAGACATACCAGGAGCTGCAGGAGGCGAAGGAAGCCTCGGTGGAGGAGTTGAAGGGCAAATGGGAGGAGGAGCTGGGTGAGGGCCTGTGGGCTGACGCCCTGGGCAGGGTCAATTCCTCCTCATCTTGCGCCAGGCTCAGCCTGATTCAGTTTAAAGTGTTACACAGGGCGCATATGACAGGGGTGAGGATGAGTAAGTTTTTGGGGTGGAGGACAGGTGTGTGAAGTGTTCGGGGAGCCCAGCAAACCACGCCCATATGTTCTGGGCGTGCCTGGCGCTTGCGGAGTTCTGGAAGGGCTTTGCAAAGGTCATTCCAAGGTCTTGGACACTCGGGTAAAACCGAGTTGGGGGATAGCGTTATTTGGGGTATCGGAGGATCCAGGAGTGCGGGGTCGAGGCCGGCGTTCTGGCCTTTGCCTCCTTGGTAGCCCAGAGAAGGCTCTTGTTATTGTGGAGGGACGCAAAGCCCCCAAGTGTGGAGGCTTGGATCAATGACATGGCAGGGTTTCTTAGGGTGGAGAAGATGAAGTTTGCCTTGCGAGGGTCCTTGCAGGGGTTCTCCGGGCGGTGGCAACCGTTCCTTGACTTTCTCGCGGAACGTTAGGTGGAGCAACCCGGGGGTGGTGGGGGGTCTAATTTCTTTTCCTTTTTGAAAGGGCGCTTTTGTTTTGAGTTGGGTGTTAATTTGTTAAACTATTTATCGTTTAGAGGGTTAAGTTCTGTTTGGTTGGCATATTGCCCTTTTCTCTGTCCTGTTTTCCTTTTTGGAGTGTTCTGGAAAACCTTTTGAAAAACTTTGAATAAATACATTTTAAAAAATTTCTCAAAATAGTTTCATATTAAATTGTAGAAAAGCAGACAATTAACATATGGTTGCTTGCTTCTTTTAGACCCTGCATGCTACATAGTAAGCTTTCAGAATATTTATAGTTGCTGAAAGGGCTCCGGTTTGGCTTGATCAAATCCAATCAGCATGAAATTCAAATTCCTTTGTGACTTTCTTTTATATGCTATGTTTTGTAATTTGAAAACCTGCAGCGTTTCCAATGTGCCGACTTCTTGTGCTTGCAGAATTCTTGTATTTGATAGAAATGCATGTATGAAGTAATTGTACCATTCACAAAGGGCGACAGCAAGAGTTTTTCTCTTTATTTTGGAAAAACATGTTATTGAAGGCATTGTTCATACATACAAAATCACAAAAATACAGAAGCCAACCACGGCAACAGGTAACCAACTCATCTGACTCATCCTGGATACTGTCATGTGGGCTCTGTGAGTACTGAACCAGTGAGAACGGAAGGGCCACAAACAACAACACCCTCAAGCTGGTCCCCTTACATGAGGCCACCTCCAACCACCCCTAAACTGACCCCTTCTCCACCGCCCATTTCCTAACCATTGTGTGTTTGCTGGCCAGTAATAATCCAACCGGCTTGGCAAAGTCAGCCCCCATCCCTCTCCAGCAACATCTTCTCACCCTTCCCCACCCGCACAGACCTTAAAATCAGCCCATTCACCTTTCTATAGAAGGACTTTGGAACAAAAACGGGGAGGTTCTGAAATACGTACAGAAACATTGGCAGCACCGTCGCTTTCACCGTCTGCACGCGTTCCGCCAAAGACAATGGCAGCACATCCCACCTCCTAAAATCCGCCATCATTCTCTCCACCAGCCGCAAAGTTCAGTTTATGCAGCTGGGTCCAATTTCGCACCACCTGTACCCCAGGATAGCGAAAGCTCACCCCCAAAACCCGAAACAGCAATTCTCCCCAGAAGCCCCTCCTATCCCCTCGCATTAATTCCCCATATTCAAATTATACCTCAAAAAAGCAGCCCAACTTACCCAGGATCCCCATGATGCTATGAAAACTCCCAACAGGGTCTGAAGGTACAAAAGGAGGTCATCTGCATGCAGAGAAACCCTATGCTCGACCCCTCCCCGCTCAGTCCCCATCCACCCTCTCGACACCCTAAGCACCATTGCCAATGGTTCCATTGCCAGGGCAAAAAGCAGCAGGGGGGAAGCAGGCACGCTTGCCTCGTGTCCCGGTGTAGCCCAAAGTACTCTGAACTAAGCTTGTTTGTCCGAACACTAACCTTGGGCGTCTTGTACAACAGCCAAACCCAATCCACAAACTGCACCCAAATCGAACCAACACCTCCAACAAATACGCCCATTCAACCTGACCGACCGCCTTCTCTGTGTCCATTGCCGCTTCCACTTCCCAACTCTCCGAGGGCATTATAATGACATTAAGCAGCCTTCGTATGTTCGCCGACAGCTGCCGGCCCTTCACAAACCCTGTCTGGTCATCTATCACCCTCCGCACACAAATCAACTATCCGCGATGCCAACAACTTTGTGCCCACATTCGTGTGTGTGTGTGTGTGTGTGTGTATGTGTATGGTGGGAGGAGGGAAACCCAGCTGGAAACATATCCAGACCAGAGGCCTTCACCATCTGCACAAACCCACACAGTCGCATCACCTCCCTCAGCCCAATTGGGGCCCCAAATCTCTTCACCTTCGCCTCAACTCTCGAGAACTCTAACCTGTCTAAGAACTGCCACTTCCCTTCATCTTCCACCGGAGGCTCCGACTCATACAACCTCCGTCCGATAAAAGGCCTCAAAACCCGATTCACTCCCTCCATCTCTGATACCACCATGCCCCCCCCCTCATCCCTGCACCCTTACAGTGTCTTTCTCTCTCTCCGTTGCCTGCTTCTTCAACTGATGCGCAAGCATTCTACCTGCTTTCAACTCATAAACCTCCCCTCCGGCACTCCACAACTGCCTTTCCAGTGGATACCAGCCCAAACTCCATCTGGCACCTCTGTCTCCCCTTTAATAACGCGTCGTCGGGCACCACCGAATATCTCCAGTCCACTTGCCCTCGCCCTTTCCACTCTCTCCCTATGCACCCGAATCAATGTGAATTCCCCCCCTTACCACTGCTTTCAGCACGTCCCACAACGTGGAGGCCATGACCTCCCCTGTATTATTCAGCTCCACATTATTTTGAATGCCAGTAATCCCATATTTAACCTCTACTGCAGTTGCTGAGCTACCTCTGCACCACCTGCAGATCCACCCTGTGTGACGTGTGCACAGAGACCACCTTCACTGAATACTCTAATCCAAACACCCAGCAGCACCCAGTCTACACAAAGAAATCAATCCGGGAGTGCACCCAGTGCACGTGCAAAAAATACAAAACTCTTTCGACCTTGGTCTCGCAAATCGTCGCAAGTCCGCCCTCCCCATACGCTCCATAAACCCCATCAACACCTTCGCCTTAGTCGAAACCTTCAACGACTTAGGACAGGATCTGTCGATTCTAGGTTTCAGAACTGTTGAAAATTCCCCCCATAACCAGCTGATGCGTGTGCAGTTCCGGAATCTTCCCTAAGACCCGCTTCAGAAAATTAGTGTTCATTAGCACCACAAGCGCCCTAAGTTCCCACTAACCATCACAAACCTACCTCCAGAATCGGATACAATACCACCGACCTCAAAGGCCACCCTCTTGTTTAGCAGCACAGCAACCCTCCTCGTCTTCATATCCAACCCTGTGCAACATTTGCCTCACCCAATCTTCCTCAGCCTTGTCTGGTCTCCCAGCTTCAGATGCATCCCATGAAGAAACACAACATTCGCCTTCAAACCCCTTAAATGTGCAAAAATGCTTGATCGTTTGACCAGGCCATTTAAATCCCATACGTTCCATATAATCAACCGGGTCGGGGGGCTCCCCACTCCCATGTTCTCTGTTCTCCATTGCTGGTCAGCTATACTCCTTTTGCCAGTCTACGTCTCGCTGTCCCTCGGGCCCTCCCCAAGATGTCCGCCCCCTCTTAACCAATTGCGCCACATCAACAGCACCCATGTCAGCATCCCTGCAACCCCCCCATAACCAAAAACAAAGCAAAGCCAACCCCCCTTCTCCCCCCCCCCCCCCTCCCCTCCCCCCACTCCAGTTGATCCACTTCACTCCCTTTAACTTGTCTAGCATAGTGGCCCCCACCCGAGGCCTCCAGATACTCCCCTTTCCCACCACAGACTTTTACCCACAACCAGAACAAACATAAATTAAAGTACACTCGCCCACTCCACATCCATATTCATTGAATAGACCAATCTGCTTGTCATGTGAACTCACATTCACCACATTAATATCTCCTCCAAAAGTTCAGAATCCTCACACCCTTCCCAGTCCATGGTCCAAACCCCCCCCCACAAACTTCTCCAGCATATTTGCCACATAATTTGTGGCCTGTGTTCCTTCGATCCCCTCGGGCAGCCCCACGATCCAGAAATTCTGCCTCCTGGAACGGTTCTCAAGGTCCTCCACCTTCTCTTTCAAACTCTTCTGGCTGTCCGCCACAAGCACCATCTCCACCTCCAACAAGGCCAACCGGTCCTCATGCTCTCCCATCGACTCCACCTTGAGTGCCAGATCCTGTGCCTCCAGCCTCTGTTCCACCCGCTAGCGCCATAAGCTGCTCCACCAGTCCTCTGAAGCCTCGTTCCTCTGCTGCTGGAACTTGGAGTTCAAAAAGTTCACAAGCTGTTAAATAGACCACTGGATGGGCAACGACGCAACAGAACTCTCCGCCATCTTTTCCTGTGCAACAACTCGAATATACACTTGGTCAAGCTGCGACCTCTTACTTGTTACCCTCCTCGCCTGGTAAGGCATAAACCAGCTCCACTGGTGGAGTATTGCAATCCCTCAGCATTCGGGCACCTCACATGAGCAAACACCCCCTCAGTCAGGTGGGGAAGGACCAAAAAATTTAACCTTGAGCGGGAGCCATGAAATGTGCGACCACTCACTTCATGGTCACCACCGGAAGCGCAGCAAGAATTTTTCTGCATAGCTTTCATCCACAGTAATACTATTATGCAACATTGTAAGTATTGAGAAAGCTAAATATGTATTCGCTGCTATTTCAAAGAATTTTGAAACTCATTCTACCCATTCATGACTGAAAAATTACATCACCCTTATTGAAAAGTAGGGAGTAGGAGGAGGCTATTTCGCTCTTTGAGCCTGCTCCACCATTCATTATGATCTTGACTGATCATCCAACTCGGCAACCTGTTCCGGCTTCTCCCCCAACCTATATCCTTTGATCACTTTTGCTCCAAGAACTATATCTAACTCCTTCTTAAAACCTACAATGTTTTGGCCTCAACTGCATTCTGTGGTAGCAAATTTCACAAGCTTACCACTCTGGATTAAGAAATGTCTTTGCGTCTCAGTCCTAAAAGATTTATCGCGTATCCGTAGACTTTGACCCCTGGTTCTGGGCACCCCCGCCATTGGGAACATCCTTCCTGTATATACTCTGTCTAGTCTTGTTAGAATTATATAAGTTTCTATGAGAACCCCCCTCTCGTGCGTCAGAACTCCAGTGAATGTAATCCTAACCAATTTAAGCCCTTCTTGTACGTCTGTCCTGCCATCTCAGGAATCAGTCTGGTAAACTATCTCTGCACTCCCTCTAGCACAAGAACATCCTTCCTCAGATAAGGAGACCAAAACTACATGCAATGGTCTAGGTGTGGCCTCAGCAAGGCCCTGTACAATTGCAGCAAACCATCCCTGCTTCTGTACTCTAATCCTCTTGCTATAAAGACCAACATACCATTTTCCTTCTTTACTTCTGCTGCTCACCTTCAGCAACTGGTGAACAAGGACACCCAGGTCTCGTTGCATATTCCCTCTTAGCCACATTCAGATAATCCGCTGTCCTGTTTTTACTTCCAAAATAAATAACACTACATTTTTCCACAATATACTGCATCTGCCATACATTTGCCCATTCAGTGTGTCTAAATCACACTGGAGCATCTAGAACAAAGAAAGAACAAAGAAAATTACAGCACAGGAACAGGCCCTTCGGCCCACCAAGCCTGCACCGATCCAGATCCTATATTTAAAAGTGTCGCCTATTTTCTAAGGATCTGTATCCCTCTGCTCCCTGCCCATTCATGTATCTGTCTAGAGACATCTTAAATGACGCTGTCATGCCCGCCTCTACCACCTCCGCCGGCAATGCGTTCCAGGCACCCACCACCCTCTGCGTAACAAACTTTCCACGCATATCTTCCTTAAACTTTTCCCCTCTCACCTTGAACTCGTGACCCCTAGTAATTGAGTCCTCCACTCTGGGGGGGGGGGGGGAAGCTTCTTGCTATCCACCCTGTCTGTACCTCTCATGATTTTGTAGACCTTAATGAGGTCCCCACTCAGCCTCCGTCTTTCTATTGAAAATAATCTTAATCTATTCAACCTCTCTTCATAGCTAGCGCCCTCCATACAAGGCAACATCCTGGTGAACATCCTCTGCAACTTCTCCAAAGCATCAACATCCTTTTGGTAATGTGGCGACCAGAACTGCACATAGTATTGAAGTTAAAACTCACCACTATTCTTAGAATTCCCCCTATACCAAAAAAGGGTCGATATTCTAAATGGTGAACAGGGATTCTCATTCCCTGACTCCAATGCAGGCTTCGGTGGGTGCTATTCAGGTCAAACTATATTTTCAAGTTATCCCCCGGTATAGCCCATACCTTCACCGAAGATTTTATCTACTTACCACTTAGTAGCATCAATGTCCAGGGTCCTGCATTGCTAAGTAAGTAAAGTAGACTTTAGGAAAAAAACACTTTTTCAGGTTAAGTAAGTTATTTTATTATATATTTTTTCTTTTAAAACTACAAACACTTTCTTTACAGAAAGGTAAAAAGATCTTGCTTCTGGATCCTTCCTGTTGGTTGAAGGGACCTTCAGGCCCACCTTGACTATCAATCTTCTTTAAAATCTGGTCTTCTTTAGATGTATTCGCTGGTGAACTCGGTTGCTGTGTCCTATTCTTCCCATGTACCGAGCTGTGAGAGCTGGCTCTGCTGGCAGTCCCCTTTCTTTGGATTTATATTCTCTTTCGAAGTGTTATTAAGTTTTAACGACTTTATTGTAAATGAGCTTGTTTCACTTTGATTGTTAAAAAGTATCTTTGATGTAAACATTTGAATACAACTAATTATTCATTTTAGGCATAACGTCACCTCTCAGATCTGATTACAAAATGCTTTGGTTTCAATAGGTGTTACTTTTATTTCTGTGATTTCAAATCGTTTAATTTTCCAATTGTCCCCAGCTCATAACTTTGCCTTTGATTTTGACTTTAAATTATGTCTCTCGCAGACAGGTCGTCTCCAATTTTCTTTTAATTGACTTGATGTTCGTAGAATTTTACACTTAGAATTGACACAAAATTCGACTGAGCATCATCCATCCTTTCCAGCTGTTTACTAAGATAGTTTATTTCAATTAAGGTGTGAAACTTTGCTTTTAGCTGTATGCTAAAATTTAACTTGGTTATGATTTGAAAGACCTGCCTGCTTTAAACATTCGTCACTTAATTCAATTGAAACTCTCATCCATGCCTTTCCAGATGCTTCCTGAGATAGTTACTTTCAATGAAGGTGTGAGCCATTGTTTTAGCTTACCACAAGGATCCTGTGTGTTTGATAAGCCTGCTTGTGAGAAAGAATCTGTATTTTATAATCCTGCTCTTTGCAGCTGCTATTCACCTTTTGTGGGATCTTTTCCTGTATCCTCTCAGACCAGATATTGCCAGACTTCCATGTTTCAAATGACACATTTTTCTGTATTTTCAATTACAGTATTCCAAATGTGGCCTAACCAAAGTCCGATACAACTGTAACATGACCTGCCAACTCTTGTACTCAATACCCCTTCCGATGAAGGAAAGCATGCCCTACGCCTTCTTGACCACTCTATCGACCTGCGCAGCCACCTTCAGGGTACAATGGACCTGAACACCCAGATCTCTCTGTACATCAATTTTCCCCAGGGTTTTTTCATTTGCCATATAGTTCGCTCTTGAATTGGATCTTCCAAAATGCATCACCTCGCCTTTGCCCGGATTGAACTCCATCTGAAGTTTCTCTCCAATCTATCTATATTTTGCTGTATTCTCTGACAGACCCCTCGCTATCTGCAACTCCACCAATCTCAGTGTCATCTGCAAACTTACTAATTAGACCACCAATACCTTCCTCCAGATCATTTATGTATATCACAAACAACAGTGGTCCCAGCACGGATCCCTGTGGAACACCACTGGTCACAGTTCTCCATTTTGAGAAACTCCCTTCCACCACTACTCTGTCTCCTGTTGCCCAGCCAGTTCTTTATCCATCTAACTAGTACACCCTGGACCCTATGAGACTTCACTTTCTCCATCAGCCTAACATTGGAAAACCTTATCAAACGCCTTACTGAAGTCCATGCATATGACATCTACAGCCCTTCCCTCATCAGTCAACTTTGTCACTTCCTCAAAGAATTCTATTAAGTTGGTAAGATATGACCTGGCCTGCACAAAACCATGTTGCCTATCACTGATCAGCCCATTTTCTTCCAAATGGGAATAGATCCTATCCCTCAGTATTTTCTCCAGCGGCTTCCCTTCCACTGACGTCAGGGTCACCGATCTATAGTTCCCTGGATTATCCCTGCTATCCTTCTTAAACAAGGGGACAACATTAGCAATTCTCCAGTCCTCCGGTACCTCACCCGTGTTCAAGGATGCTGCAAAGATATCTGTTAAGGCCCCAGCTATTTCCCCTCTCACTTCCCTCAGTAACCTGGGATAGATCCCATCCGGACCTGGGGACTTGTCCACCTTAATGCCTTTTCGAATACCCAACACATCCTCCCTCCTTATGACGACTTGACCTAGAGTAATCAAACATCTATCCCTAACCTCAACATCCATCATGTCCCTCTCCTCGGTGAATAACGACGCAAAGTACTCATTAAGAATCTCACCCATTTTCTCTGACTCCACGCATAACTTTCCTCCGTTGTCTTTGTGGGCCAACCCTTTCTCTAGTTACCCTCTTGCTCCTTATATATGAATAAAAGGCTTTGGGATTTCCCTTAACCCTGTCACTTGACAAGAGCTCCTCCACAAACCACCTTCTGGATACAGTGACCACAATGCACTGATGCAAATTTTCCCTGCAACAGCCAATCAGCGGCTCTGCTCTGCTGCCCGCTTGCCTTCACTTGGATACGGAGGGTGTCTTGCTGCGGTACACCTTCTGGATACAGTGACCGCAATGCACTGATGCAAATTTTCCGGCAACATCCAATCAGCGGCTCAGCTCTGCTGGATCCTCCTCAAAGTTCATCCTCCCACCCAGCTTCCCACTTGGGTCACTGTGTGGAGTCTACACGTTCCCCCTATGTCTTTGTGGGTTTCCTCCGGGTGCTCCGGTTTCCTCCAATCAGTCCAAAAAGACGTGCTTGTTAGGTGAATTGGGCATTCTGAATTCTCCCGCAATGTACCCAAACAGGCGCCGGAATGTGGCGACTAGGGAATTTTCACAGTAACTTCATTACAGTGTTGTAAGCCTACTTGTGACACTAATAAAGATTATTATTAGTTGTGTCATCGCAAATTTGGAGGCGTTACATTTAGTTCCCTCATCTAAATCATTAATATATATTCTGGGGCACCAGGTGGCGCAGAGGTTAGTACTGCTGCCTCACAGCGCCGTGGTGCCAGGTTTGAACACGGTTCTGGGTCAATGTCCGTGTGGAGTTTGCATATTCTCCCCGTGTTTGCGTGGGTTTTTCCCCCACAGCCCAAGGCGTGCAGGGTAGATGCATTGGCCACGCAAACTTGCCCCTTAATTGAAAAAACTAATTGGGCACACTAAATATGTGTTGTGAATATCAGGGGTCCCAGTACCAATCCTGCAGTACCCAATTAGTCATTGCCTGCCATTTTACCCTACTACCAAAGAGAAAATGCTGGAAAATCACAGCAGGTCAGGCAGCATTGTAGGGAGAGGAAAAAGCTAACGTTTTGAGTCCAGATTACCCTTTGTCAAAGCGTTTATTCCTACTCTTTGTTTCCTGTCTGTGAACCAGTTTTCTAAGGTAGACCGGGAGCAAAGACTTTATGCTGAAACAGTTGAGGAACAGTGGAGAACCTTCCAAGCGATTTTTCACAAAGTGGCAAACATTAGTGGGAGACTAGAGGACTGGGAAATCTTTAGGGGGCAACAGAAAGCTACTAAAAAGCTATAAAGAAGAGTAAGATAGATTATGAGAGTAAACTTGCTCAGAATATAAAAAAAGATAGTAAAAGTTTCTACAGATATATAAAACAAAAAAGAGTGGCTAAGGTAAATATTGGTCCTTTAGAGGATGAGAAGAGATATTTAATAATGGGAGATGAGGAAATGGCTGAGGTACTGAACAGGTTTTTTGGGTCGGTCTTCACAGTGGAAGACACAAATAACATGCCAGTGACTGATAGAAATGAGGCTATGACAGGTGAGGACCTTGAGATGATTGTTATCACTAAGGAGGTAGTGATGGGCAAGCTAATGGGGCTAAAGGTAGACAAGTCTCCTGGCCCTGATGGAATGCATCCCAGAGTGCTGAAAGAGATGGCTAGGGAAATTGCAAATGCACTAGTGGTAATTTACCAAAATTCACTAGACTCTGGGGTGGTCCCGGTGGATTGGAAATTAGCAAACGTGACACCACTGTTTAAAAAAGGAGGTAGTTAGAAAGCGGGTAATTATAGGCCAGGTAGCTTAACCTTGCTGGAATCTATCATCAAGGAACAAATAGCGAGGCATCTGGATGGAAATTGTCCCATTGGGCAGACGCAGCATGGGTTCATAAAGGGTAGGTCGTGCCAAACTAATTTAGTGGAATTATCTGAGGGCATTACCAGTGCAGTAGATAACGGGGAGCCAATGGATGTGGTATATCTGGATTTCCAGAAAGCTTTTGACAAGGTGCCACACAAAAGGTTGCTGCATGAGATAAAGATGCATGGCATTGAGGGTAAAGTAGTAGCATGGATAGAGGTTGGTTAATTAATAGAAAGCAAAGAGTGGGGATTAATGGGTGTTTCTCTGGCTGGCAATCAGTAGCTAGTGGTGTCCCTCAGGGATCCGTGTTGGGCCCACAATTGTTCACAATTTACATAGATGATTTGGAGTTGGGGACCAAGTGCAATGTGTCCAAGTTTGCAGACGACACTAAAGTGAGTGGTAAAGCAAAAAGTGCAGAGGATACAGGAAGTCTGCAGAGGGATTTGGATAATTTAAGTGAATGGGCTCGGGTCTGGCAGATGGAATACAATGTTTACAAATGTGAGGTTATCCATTTTGGTAAGAATAATAGCAAAAGGGATTATTATTTAAATGATGAAATATTAAAGCATGCCGCTGTGCAGAGAGACCTGGGTGTGCCAGTGCATGGGTCGCAAAATGTTGGTTTGCAGGTGCAACAGGTGATTAAGAAGGCAAATGGAATTTTGTCCTTCATTGCTAGAGGGATGGAGTTTAAGACTCGGGAGGTTATGTTGCAATTGTATAAGGTGTTAGTGAGGCCACACCTGGAGTATTGTGTTCAGTTTTGGTCTCCTTACCTGAAAAAGGATGTACTGGCGCTGGAGGGTGTGCAGAGGAGATTCACTAGGTTATTCCCGAGATGAAGGGGTTGGATTACGAGGAGAGGCTGAGTAGACTGGGACTGTATGCGTTGGAATTTAGAAGGATGTGGGGGGATCTTATAGAAACGTATAAAATTATGAAGGGAATAGATAGGATAGATGCGGGCAGGTTGTTTCCACTGGTGGGTGAAAGCAGAACTAGGGGGCATAGCCTCAAAATAAGGGGAAATAGATTGAGGACTGAGTTTAGGAGAAACTTCTTCATCCAAAGGGCTGTGAATCTATGGAATTCCTTGCCCTGTGAAGCAGTTGAGGCTCCTTCATTAAATGTTTTTACGATAAAGATATATAGTTTTTTGAAGAAGAAAGGGATTAAGGGTTATGGTGTTCGGGCTGGAAAGTGGAGCTGAGTCCAAAAAAGATCAGCCCTGATCTCATTGAATGGCGGAGCAGGCTCGAGGAGCCAGATGGCCTACTCCTGCTCCTAGTCCCTATGTTCTTATGTCCCTATGTTCTATCCATGATTTGATTTGATTTGATTTATTATTGTCACATGTCTTAGTATACAATGAAAAGTGTTGTTTCTTGCATGTTATACAGACAACGCATACCATACATAGGGAAGGAAGGAGAGATTACAGAATGTAATGTTACAGTCATAACTAGGATGTAGAGAAAAGGTCAACTTAATATGAAATGAAATGAAAATCGCTTATTGTCACAGGTAGGCTTCAAATGAAAAGCCCCTCGTTGCCACATACCGGCGCCTGTTCGGGGAGGCCTGTCGCAAATTGAACCATGCTGCTGGTCTGCCTTGGTCTGCTTTAAAAGCCAGCTCTTTAGCCCTGTGCTAAACTAGCCCCTATATGAGGTAGGTCCATTCAAAAGTCTGATGGCATCAGGGAAGGAGCTGTTCTTGAGTCGGTTGTCCTCAAACGTTTGTATCTTTTTCCTGAAGGAAAAAGGTGGAAGAGAGTTATGTCTGGGGTGCGTGGGGTCCTTAATTATGCTGGTTGCCTTTCCGGGGCAGCGGGAATTATAGACAGAATCAATGGATGGGGTCTTAGTGCATCTTAATGCATGACCACCAACTCCATGTACTTTAGTTTTACACGCTAATCTCTCAGGTGGGACTTTGTTGAAAGCTTTCTGAAAGCCCAAATGAACCACATCACCTGGCTCCCCTTCATTGACTCTACTGTTTACATCCTCATATTTCAGTAGATTTGTCACCACAATTTCCCTTTGTAAATCTATGCTGACCCTGCCTGATTCTACCGCTGTTTTCCAAGTCCTTTGCTATCAAATCTTGAGAACGGACTCTCGAATTTTCTCTACTCCGTACATCAGACTAAATGGTCTATAATTCCGTGTCTTCTCTTTACCTTCCTTTTTAAATATGGTGTTACTTTAGCTACCCTCTAATCTGTGGAAACAGTTCCCAGAGTCTATAGAATCTTGAAAGATGATCACCAATGCATCCGCTATTTCTAGGAGAATTATATTGTCAGATGAACTCTCATGGTTCCATTGATGTCTTTTTTTAATGCTGCAATTCTACTTTCAGTGGAATTTATTTGTGAAACTCCATGTTGTCTTAATTTAATCACCACCTGCAACAGCCTGCATAATCCCAGTAGTTACAGCAATTGTTAAATACAGTGGGTTTTCTACTGATTCTTTAATCCAAGCCTTTGACTCCCCAATCTAAAACATATTGAAATAATCCATGTAAATTGTCCAGACGATGTTCATTTAATAATTCAGACCCAAATAACTGCTTGTTTGCAGGATTAATAAAAAGTTTTGTGATTAAAGTTTAGATCCTCCGCATTTTCAACAGTCTGCAAAAGTGAAGGGTATGTGATCATTTTGACTTTGTGCGAAGTGTAAAATGCGATTTGCAAAATAAAAGCCAGGAGAGGGCTTTGTTGTCCCGCATAAGAGATTAATGTGTAAAATTAAAGCACATGGAATTGGTGGTAGTGTATTAAGATGGATAGAAAACTGGTTCGCAGACAGGGCTGTCCCGTATTGTGTGATGTCAAACTACTGCAATGGTGGGAACGATATGGTGCCACAAATGTCACCAATCCAGTAAATAATAATCTTTATTAGTATCACAAGTAGGCTTCCATTCACACTGTAATAAGGTTACTGTGAAAAGCCTCCAGTTGCCACACTCCAGCGTCTGTTCGGGTACACTGAAGCAGAATTCAGTATGTCCAATTCACCTAAAAAGCACGTCTTTCAGGGCTTGTGGGAGGCAACCGGAGCACCCGGAGGAAGCCCATGCAGACACGGGGAGAACATGTAGATGCCGCACAGACAGTGACGCAAGCGGGAATCGAACCCAGGTGCTGTGAAGCAACAGTGCAAACCACTGTGCTGCCTTGCGTGTTACAGTCTTCAAACAAATATTCTGTTCGCACTCATAGACATAGACATAGAACAGTACAGCACAGAACAGGCCCTTCGGCCCTCGATGTTGTGCCGAGCCATGATCACCCTACTCAAACCCACGTATCCACCCTATACCCGTAACCCAACAACCCCCCCCCCCCCCCCCCCCCCCCCCCCCCCCCAAACCATACTTTTTAGGACACTATGGGCAATTTAGCATGGCCAATCCACCTAACCCGCACATCTTTGGACTGTGGGAGGAAACCGGAGGAAACCCACGCACACACGGGGAGGACGTGCAGACTCCGCACAGGGAGGACGTGCAGACTCCGCACAGACAGTGACCCAGCCGGGAATCGATCCTGGGACCCTGGAGCTGTGAAGCATTTATGCTAACCACCATGCTACTGTGCTGCCCAGCACTCTTGAATGATCAAGCTAATTTTAGTTTGAAACTACATTTCACCGGTTCAATATTTGAGGAACTCTCAAATTAAATTATTTCACCTTTTTATCACTTGCGGTTTTAAAATAATAAACCTGTCTAATAACCTAATAATTTTTAAAATGGATGTTGTGACTTTCCTGTGTTGTGTGAAGTTTTCTGGCACCTGCAGTATTCTGAGGTATTCGCAATGCAATATTTTGGTAACGGAATTACTTTTAAAGATCTACTGTTAAGTTTATTCAGTAGCGTCACTGCATGGTTTGGTACTTAGTCTCATATCAGGAAGGGCTCAGGTTTGATCCCTGGTATGCACAGAGTTAATTGATCTCGGGTGAGCTATGATATGCTTGTTGTCATTGGCCCCAGAATGGCCAGGCTTGAGGAAATGAAAGTATTTGGGCATTATTTTTTCAGTCATTATTCAGTAAGCCTTGTGGTTTGCAAGAACACCTTTTGGGCAATCCTGAGACAAAGCAGATGTTATTGATATGAAGGATAGTGATTGGCCTAACTGCATACAGAAAGAGAGCTCTCTGATTTCTCTACCTCTCTGCAGAACTATGCAAATCACACTCCTTTTTGCATCACATTGTGCCCACATCAAAGATGCAGGCCATAAATAAAACTTGGAAGTATCTGTTAGTAAATCCTTTGAAGATGTAAACAGTTGAAAGCTACTCCCCTCAAACAGTTTCTAATGTCTAGTAGGCTTTCTCAACTGTTGTCTTTTGATCCTGTTGCTAAAATATAGCTCTGTCCATATTTATTACTCTGGATCCTAAAGTTGCACATTAATCACTCATAGCCGACGTGAAAAGAAACTCATGACAGTAATGATGAACACTTCACATATCAATAGAAAAACTATACTTTTCTCTTGCAATGCTTCAACGCCATCCATCTCTCATTTATATTAGAAAGTCTATTGCTACGTGAAGCCAATAAGTTAAACTGGTAATCCTGTTAATTCTGCACGCTGTTCAATACTGGAATAATAATAATAATTGCTTATTGTCACAAGTAGGCTTCAATGAAGTTACTGTGAAAAGCCACATTCCGGTGCCTTTCGGGGAGGCCGGTACGGGAATTGAACCCGCGCTGCTGGCCTTGTTCTGCATTGCAAGCCAGCTGTTTCGCCCACTGTGCTATATTCCCATGAGAAGGTGTTCAACACATGGATTTGGGTGAGAACAGAATTGTTTGTCATGTTTCCTGTGGTTGAATACCCTTTAAAGTGATCATCAATGGTCGCACATGAAACATAGGTCACTGGGGTTAGGTTCTAAAGGGCTGCTGATGCCCGACGAACTGTACACAAAAAGCAATCATGAGAGAAAACAAGTTGGTGAAATGCCGTAAAGTATTTATTTTCAACTTGTCTGCCTCCATTGTCTCCCCCACTCCCTTTTCCATGCCTTCAGCAACTATTACTTGGGTATAATACAACAGGTGAACACAGCCTTCCAGTAGCTTGCCCAATTGACATAGTTTATGAGTGAGCCTTGAAAGTGAGCATTGATAAGAACTTGACCACAGGAAATATCCCGATTCAAAATGGACATTCGCAAGGAGTGCAGGGGAAAACGGACAACACCAGAGAAAACAAGCAGGTGCAAGGTGTCCTGTGTATTAAGATTTGCAGAACCCAGACAGAACTGAAACCAATAGCCATTAGCATATTAATGAGCTATCTCCAGGGACAAAAAGAAACATTGAAACAATCGAGACCAGGACAGACTCCCCGGAGCCAATGGGAGCTAAAACAAAGGCAGGCCAACGGCCACATAGCACAACGGCCCAACGATCAGGGAACAACTCCGCTATTGGAGAAAATCAATAGGAACGATTGGGACATGGTCCAATTAATTAGGACCAAGTCCGGGGTCCGCCCAGAAGGGCGCAAAACCCCTTGGGGTATAAAACAGAGTCCCCAAGTTCAGTTCGCTCTCTTGGAAGAACTCTCACCTTGGTTTTGGCTCTCAGCACCGAGAGGCCCACCAAGCACCAGCCAAGATTTCAAACTTACTAACTGGTGTATTGAGTCATTGATCAGTACTTGGCTTTGAACCCTGTGGTGGTATCAGAAAGATACCTGGCGACTCTTGAGCAAAGGTAATTAAAACAGCAAATTAAGGGAAAGCATAACGAGCAACAAAGTCCATATCAATGCTCACTGAGCATCAGTAGAATAGAAGTGTTGACACTGGGGCTGAATCGATGGACTTCTGCGTCAGCAGAATTGCTGCCGTTCCCAGAGCAATTCATCAGCTGTCAATGGGCTTCCAACAGCGCTACGTGGAACACATCAATTCCAATGAAAAACGGTATCCAACTCGCCGGAGTAGTGAATGACACTAGAGGTTGAAGGTCACCAGCTGCCCATTAGCCACGAAGGTCACCAGCTGCCCACCACTATGCTGCGTGGTCTAACACTGTTAAGTTGGCACAGGTGCAGCACATAGGATAGCAATAGGGGCTAGGGCATAAACTAGGCTGGCTGCTGAGGGGGTGCTGCGTGGGTGGGGGCAGAAGGGGTGGGAAGGAGGGAGATAGGCGAGGAGAGATGTTTGTGGAGTGGGGGTGGGCAGGGATCCTAATTCAGCCAGCGCTCACTGCCCTGGCGCTGCCCCACACCTCACCGTCCCCACCTCCGCCACCCCAGGGGTTTAATGGAACCGTGTGATGGAATGGCCAGCTCGCACGCAGGATCACCCAGGTGGACAATATGAAAGTGCTACCATGGGCTGGAGTCAGACATTGTCAGATAATCTGGAGCACCAGACCTCATCCCTGAGAGGGTAGTCATCATCCTTCATCCCGTGGACCAGACCTGATGATCTGGCAGATATGCTGCACTGTCCCCCTGCTCAGCCAGAGTCTTTGGCGGCATGCCTGGCCCGGCAGGCCCTCGAATGACTGGTGCTGCAGGTACACTTGAGGCCTCATGCAGTGCCACCTTCCCACCTCCTTGGTCTGGTGGGTGGCCAGCTCCCAATACTCATCGGCTGCCTCCTGTTTGTCTGAAGCAGACTCCACTGCTGTAGGGTCCGCCTCGTGCAGCTCAAGCTCGTACAGCCGCAGTGCATCCACAGGGCTGCAGAGACTAGGATGAAGGCCATTATTCCTGGTTTAATTCCGAAGTCCATTATCTGTAGGGGGTGAAAGTCAGACATGTCTTTTTTAAAAAAAAAGTATTTTCTTTCCAATTTTCAACATTTTACAATGACAAAGGAAAAATACACCTAACATATTAAACCTCCTCTCAAGAGAACCCCCCTCCCACCACCCCTTAGAGGTCAACGGTAACCAGCTCTCCAAACTGCAACATGAACAAACCCCAACTCTTGTGGAACCCATCACACGCCACCCTTAAGGCAAAATTCACCTTTTCCAGGGTGAAGAACTCCATTAGGTACTCCTGCCACGCCGAGAAATGCTGGAAAAGCTGACCTCCACCCCAACAGGGTGCGAACAATCAGCAAAGCGAAGGCTAAAACACTAAAACATCTGCCCCCGTACCCACCACATCTCCGGCAGGTCTGACACCCCGAATATGGCCTCCAGGGGATCGGGCGCCAAATCCCCATACTGAACTGCAGAAATGGTGCTTAAAAACTAGCGTCCAGACCCTTTCCAACAAGACCAGAACTTATGTACATATGGCGTCTCCCATACCACTTTCAGATGTCTTCTACCCCCTCAAACAGCTGGCTCATCCATGCCTTCATCAGGTGCGCTCTGTGGACCACCTCCAGCTGTATCAGCCCCAGCCTTGCACATAAGGTTGAGGCATTCACCATCCACAGCACCTCACACCACAATCCCTGCCCCCATTCTTCTTCCCACTTAAGCATAATCCCAACCATTGGCACCTTATCCTCCTCCAGAATCCTCCAATAAATAGCAGAGATGACCCCGCTTTTCTGCCCTCCAACAATGAGGAAGCGAGCTCTATTGGAAAGGTCGAAAAAACCTTCTTCGCAAAGTCCCGCATCTGCATGTACTGAAAACTCTCCTTCCACACCAGTCCAAACTTCTCATTCAACTCCTCCAAGCTTGCAAACCGCTCTCCCAGAAAGTCAGACGTAGCATGGTGTGTACACCCGTGCCTGGCCAGGTCTGCCGGGCGACACGGTGGTCCCGGTCTGCACAGCAGACCCTGCTCCCACATTTCTCTCCCCACATGTGGCTGTTGCCCCCTAGCACTCTACCCTCTGCACCCCTGGCCAGGTTGCCCTACACCTTGCAGGCCTCTGACCCTGACGCTCATCCCTGCTGCCAGCAGTACGCTCCACAGCCCTTGTTCGGCGACCTGTTACAGCGGTAACTGTAGACGTTGCCCTTGGGTGGGCCGTGTGCTGCCTTGATGGCGGCAAGTTTGGTGGGGGGGTCACTATGCACAATCACGGGCCACGAAGGGCGGTCAGTTGGCTGCACAGCAAGATGGCTGCCTTGCAGACTGCGACAATGGTGGTCCGTGCCTGGACACCTCGGGTCTCTCTCCCTCGCTCTTCTCTTCCCCCCCCCCCCCCCCCCCCCCCCCCCCCCCCCCCCACATTGGGGTGGGGGAGATGTATTTATCTGATTGATTTAACAATGTATATCTGGTGAATGTACAGTTATTTCATTTTAATGCTATCTTTATTGACCATCCCTAATTACATTGAGGAGAGTTTGGAAATTGTTCTAATGGCAACTGCTGTAAATCTATTGTTGATGCAGTTCACACAATGTTGTTGGTTAGGGAATTCCATGAATTGTGAGTGAGCAACAAAGAATGAAGGTGAATGTCCAAATCGGGACTGTACGTGGCTTAGGAAGCAACTTGGAGGTACAAGTGATCCAGTCACCTTGCTGCTTTTGTTCTTAATGGTGGAGGTCATTGGCTGGGGTTTCTGTTGGAATACGGTTGGTGTGTTGGTGCACTAGACTTTGGGTGCACACTACAGGTACAGTGCACAGATTATGGAGTTTAATGTTTAGTTTAATGCCAATGAAGCAGACTGCTTACTCGTGGATGGTGGTGAGCTTGTGAAATGTTGCTGTGACTCCATCCACATGAATGGTGGACATTCCAGCACCCCCAATTCAAATCTTGAGATGAAGGAGAGGCACAGAGGGGTCAGGAGGTGATCTATTTGTGAACCAACCCTGGTCCTACCCTTGTGGAGGTGCTTTTGAACTGGCCTAGTTAGCTGTGTTCGGAGGCTGCCTCCTGAGGGTGGAGGTGGGGAACTTCGAGATGGTGCCGCTATTAACAACCAAGAGGAATTTGGCAATAGTTGTTACTGAGCACTTGCATGACATGAGCATTATATATTACTTTATTTAGAATAAATAATGCATAATATCAATATGGTATTTCAGATCCATTTGGATGGCTGGAGTCATGACTATGATCACTGGATAGATGCAGATAGCCCAGACATCCATCCTGCTGGCTGGTGTGCTAAAACTGGACATTCGCTACAGATACCTCTTAGTAAGTTGGAATCCTGGCTGTGTCTTCTCTTTTTACTTTACATTTAAGCCATTTGTTAGAATATGCCTTCCTTTCACTGCAGAGAGACACCAGGTCTGATAATTGTGTTGCCCTGATTTTGTTAAAAGTGGAGTGTGAACTGTACTCTCCAGAGTGGAGAGACAATCCGTTTTTCCTTATTTGATGCCAACATTTTTCACAGCCACTGTGAAAAGAAAAACATCCATTTTATAGCACATTTCAAAGCCTCTTGACATCCCGAAATACTTCATTGCCAATGAATTATTTCACAATGATGTGTAGCCTGGATTGGATTGGATTTGTTTATTGTCACGTGTACCGAAGTACAGTGAAAAGTATTTTTCTGCAAGCAGCTCAACAGATCATTCAGTACATGGGAAGAAAAGGGAATTAAACAAAATTCAAGAAAATACATAATAGGGCAACACAAGATATACAATGTAACTACATAAGCATTGGCATCGGATGAAGCATACAGGGTGTAGTGTTAATGAGGTCAATCAATAAGAGGGTCATTTAGGAATCTGGTAACAGCAGGGAAGAAGCTGTTTTTGAGTCTGTTCGTGCATGCTCTCAGACTTCTGTATCTCCTGCCCGATGGAAGAAGTTGAAAAAGTGAGTAAGCCGGGTGGGAGTGCTCCTTGATTATTAGCTAAGTCGGTAGAGCATGCAACTCTTAATCCCAGCGTCGTGGGTTCGAGCCCCATGTTGGGCGCTTTCATATTGAGGCTGTTTAGCACAGGGCTAAATCACTGGCTTTGAAAGCAGACCAAGGCAGGCCAGCAGCACGGTTCGATTCCCGTAACAGCCTCCCCGAACAGGCACCGGAATGTGGCGACTAGGGGCTTTTCACAGTAACTTCATTGAAGCCTACTCGTGACAATAAGCGATTTTCATTTCATTTCAGTATGCTGCCTGCTTTCCCCCGGCAGCGGGAGGTGTAGATGGAGTCCATGGATGGGAGGCAGGTTTGTGTGATGGACTGGGCGATATTCACGACTCTCTGAAGTTCCTTGCGGTCCTGGGCTGAGCAGTTGCCATACCAGGCTGTGATGCAGCCTGATAGGATGCTTTCTATAGTACATCTGTAAAAGTTGGTAAGGGTTAATGTGGACATGCCGAATTTCCTTAGTTTCCTGAGGAAGGATAGGCGCTGTTGTGCTTTCTTGGTGATAGCGTTGACGTGAGTGGACCAGGACAGATTTTTGGTGATGTGCACCCCTAGGAATTTGAAACTGTCTGTGATTTTGTCAGGCAAACATACCCGCTAATTGTGCACAGCAAGATCCCATACACTAATGAAATGAATGGCCGCTTGTTCTGTTTTTGTGCCACTGGCTGAAGGATGAATGTTGAAGTCCGTTATTGGATATTTTAAATTGCATCTGAAAGTTGGTACACCTCTGTCTTTGACATTCTACACAGTTCTAATCATGCTCATTGCAAGAAACCGGAATCTGCTTTCTTGTGGGTTCTCTGCATCTATCTGGCCTTGATGTGGAGATGCCGGCGTTGGACTGGGGTGAGCACAGTAAGGAGTCTTACAACACCAGGTTAAAGTCCAACAGGTTTGTTTCAAACACGAGCTTTCGGAGCCTCTCCATTCACCTGAGGAAGGAGCTGCGCTCCGAAAGCTCGTGTTTGAAACAAACCTGTTGGACTTTAACCTGGTGTTGTAAGACTCCTTACTCTATCTGGCCTGAGTAACCACTTTAATGACTATATTCCCTATTTTGTTCACGGCCAAGGGAAGGTTTGTTGGTGTCCAGTGGGTGAGGAAGCTGCCTCATGTTTTGTGTCTCTTCATCCAGCTTTGACAGGGGTTCTGGCCTGTTATTCCCTTTTCGGTATTAGTGGAATAATGACTTGTTTCCAGCTATTTAGCTATTTCTATTTAATTACAGACCACCTGCTAACCATTAACTTCATCTCTGAAATTGGAAAACCTGTTTCTCTCTCCCCCCCCCCCCAAATCACATGAAGGAATGTTATTATCTGAACTGTCATGTCTATTGAAAGATAAAAGGAGAGGATTTTCCGTTGGGTTGGGATCTGGAATCCTGACAGTGGGACTACATGGGCACTCAAGCCCGTACTTGCTGGGCGCTAAACCGGGGAAGCTATTTCTCTGGTTGTGGGCTCCTAATTAGCTGTCTTCGAGCTCACCGTCCACCCCTGATATTGCAGGTCCATCAGTTCTACAGTCTTGACAGCCTCACCAGGAGAAGTAGGCACTGCTGAGACAGTTGGTAAAAGTGAGGGTGCCTCAAAATGGGAACCTTCGGAACAGTGAAATTATTATTTTTTAAATTAGACTCCTCCTTTTGGAGCGAAACCCCCTCCGGTGGCATTGTTGGGGCCCAGGGCATCCTTGTGGGGGTGGGGGGGATTGTGTAGAAACTCCCGCTCCAGTGGCCCCTGAAATGCTTTAGGGAGGCCGTCTCCATTAAGTGCCAGCCTCCGCAGGTGGTGAAGATGCTGGTGCCCTCTGAATGTCTCCTAATTTGTGCCTTAAATATGCAGATTGGCTTCCTGCCACCTTGCAATGAATAACTGATCCACGTTCCTTCCTGGAGGTGGGAGCTCTCCCGGTAGCACTCAGTGCAATATTCCGAGCCACATATCTCCACCCTGGCACTGGGGAAATTCTGCCCAAACAGCCTCCGTTTTCAATTATTAATCTATCCGATACTGACAAACCTATGATGCATTTCATGTATTTTAGGCAATATATATTTAGTCAAATGGGTTTGTTATAAAACCAAAGTAATTGTGTTTTCTTTACCCTCCCCGCAATTAGGCCCCACTGACTTGGCAGCAAGTCCAGGACAAGGAGGATGCCCAACACCTGGTTGTAAAGGAATAGGGCACATCAAAGGAGCAAGATATGCTGCGCACTACACGTATGTGAGGGGAAATTATGAGTACCATCTGCTTTTTAAAAAAAAGAATAACTTGTTTCACCTTCAAAGAAAAAGTATTGCAGGCAATGTCAAGGTGGGGAAAAGTAGCACAAATAAATCCAGAGCACTAGAAGGTGAAGATTAAAAAGAAAAAGCATGCATACAACAGATGTTAGGTAGAAAATACAATGAGAATCAGGCTATACATAGAAAGACCAGAGGGGGAAGTGAAGAAAACTAATCCAAAAAGCAAGGCGAGGGCATGAAAAGACACTGGCAACTTACATTAAAGGGAATCCCAAGGTCTTCAATAAGCATAAATAATAAATAAGTGGTAACAGAAAGAGTAGGGCCAATTGGGAATTACAAAAAGAGGACTTGTGGAGGCAGGAAAAATAGCAGAGGTATAAAACTCTTACTTTGCATCTGTCTTTACATAGGAACGAGATGCTACTCGGGCAAGAATTTATAATTGAGAAGAAGGAGGTGTTGGGAAAGCTGTCTTTTGAAAATTGATAAGGTACCAGGGATGTGATGCACCAAAGGGAAGTGAGAGTGGAAATTGCAGAGGCACTGGTGATAACCTTGCAGTCTTCCTTAGACATGGGTGGTGCCAGAGGACAGGAGAATGGCGAATGTGGCACCCTTGTTCAAAAAGGGGTGCAAGGATAAAGCTGGCAACCACGGCCCAGTCAGATTGGCTTCAGTGATAGGGAAACCTTCTGGAAACTATAATTTGGGACAAAATCAATACAGTAGTCATTTTGACAAGTGCAGGGTAATTAAGGAAAGCCAGCATGGATTAATTGAGGGAAAGTCCTGTTTTTCAAAATAAATTTAGAGTACGCATTTAATTAAGGGGCAATTTAGCGTGGCTAGTACACCTGGCCTGCATATCTTTGGGTTGTGGGGGCAAAACCCACGCAAACACTGGGAGAATGTGCAAACTTCATATGGACAGTAACCCAGAGCCGGGATCGAACTTGGGACCTCGGCATTGTGAGGCAGTAGTGCTAACCACTCTGCCACCTTGTTGCCCTGGGAAAGTCATGTTTAACTAACTTGCTTGAGGTTTTTGAGGAGGCAACAGATAAGGTTGATAAGGGCAACACTGTTGATGTGGTGTGTACAGATTTTCAAAAGGCAGTTGATACAGTGCCACACAACAGACTTGAACAAAACTTTAGCTCATGGAATAAAAGGGAAAGTAGGTGCTTGGAAAAGAAATTGGCTGAGTGACAGGAAACAATAGTGACAAATGGTTGTTTTTCAAATTGGAGGATGGTTTGTAATGGAGCTCCCCAGGGGTCACTGTTGGGACCCTTGTTCTTCCTGATCTATATTAATGGTCCAGATTGTGGTATTCTGGGCATGATTTCAAAATTTGCAAATGGTATGAAAATGTTATCAACTGTGATGAGGATAGTCTTGCACTTTAAAAGGGCATTGACATTTGGTGAATTGGGCAGACAAGTGGCAGGTGAAGTTTAATTTTGAGAACTGTGAGGTTTTCATTTTGTCATGGAAAGACTGTATTCAATAAAGGAAACAACCCTTAAAGGTTCTGCAGGAACAGAGGGGCCGTGGTATATATTTACATAAGTCATTGAAGATGGCAAGCATATATTGAGAGAGCAGTTAATGAAGCATATAGTATTTTAGGCTTTATTAATAGGGACATCGAGTACGAGAGTAAGAAAGTCATGTTGAGCTTGTGTAAGGCACTAGTTGGGCCTCACCTGGAGACTGTCCAGTTTTGGGGGCCATACTTGAGGAAGGATATTGGAGCGAGAACAGAGGAAATTCACGAGAATGATTCTTGGGATAAGAAATTGTAGCTGTGATGATAGATTGGAGAGGTTTGGACTGTTTTCCTTGGATAAACGAAGGCTGAGAGGAGACTTGATAGAGGATTCAAAATCCTGAGGGGTATGGACAGGATAATTTACGAGAAACTGTTCCCTCTCATGAGTACATCAGGAAATAATTGGCAAAAGGAGTAAAAATGAAGTGAGTAAAAATGTTTTACCCAGCGGGAGTCTGGAGTCTGGAATGAGCTTCCTGAGAGGGTGATGGGGGCAGATTTGATTGAGGTATTCTAAAGGGAATTTGATTTCTATCTGAAAAGAGCAAGTGTGGAATGTTACGGGGATAAGGCCGGGGGGGTGGGTGGGGGGGGGGGGGGGGGGGGGGAGTGCTCTTTCAGAGAGCCAGCGCAGACTTGATGGGTGGAATGGCCTCCTTCTGGATTGTAAAGATTTTGTGTTTAAATATTTATAATAATTAATATTCATCCTCTGTGCTAACATTAACCGTTTTTTAAAAAAAATAATTGATTGACAGCTTTTAACTATTGTTTATTTATCAGTGCTTACATTGTTGGTAAAAGAAAGGTTGGTCGAGTCTGAAGTGAGATATACTCCCGGATCTTCTTCAGTAAGATTAACAGGAGAAGCAACGTACATTTATTGCATTAGAATAGAGGGGCATCTACAGTGAGTAGAGATTACTAATTAGTTTAAGTTCTTAATAAAAATTTGCATCCTTTTCATGAATGTGAAATGGCAATCATTTAGGGGAAGGTGCAATGTTAGTGGTGATGCAAATCTGAGAGGCAGAAAATTTATAAAACTGTTAGTTGATCTGTGGAAGGGTCAGGGAATCGTCTGACCAGGGCACAAAGATGTACTTCAGTCTCCATTTTGCAGTCTTATATTTGGCCTTTATAAAATACAATTATTGCATTAAAATATTAATTATAGTTAAACAAAATTTGTAGCAATTTGAAAGTAGAATTGGTTGGAACATAGGAATGACTATGTAGTACAGGCTGAGCAGTTGAAAGATGCAAAACTGAAGAACTACAGCACCTCAGCTGGTGCGTAAGCAGAATTACAGCATGACATATTTACATAGGCAATTTCCATTGTATGTGTGGACATGGGCGTTTCTAATGGAAAAAGGTGACAGGAAATAGGCGTAGATCTCAGTTAACTGTTGGCAGCAATGTTGATCACTTTTATATTAACTGTACACAGGTAATATTTTGTGATATAAGTTTAGAAGCCCTCCAAAATGTGATATGTTGTTTTTCTATTTTAGGTTGGTTAGTTGTCCATATTCGGAAATTAACCTCAACAAAGAAACCGTTTTACCAGACCGTTTAAGTGGAGAGAGGCAGTCACCTATCTCGGCTGCTCAAAAGCTAAAGAAAATGGGAACGCAGGTGATCTCACTGACATCCGAGTCATCAGAAGACACCTCCATGCTTACGTGAGTAGTGGTAACACACCAGATGTAGCTTACTTTAACAAAAACAAATTACTGTAGATGATGGAATCTGAAACAAAAAACGAAAATACTGGACAATCTCAGCAGGATTTACAGCATCTGTGGAGCGAAGTGAGCGAACATTTTGAGTCTGGATGACTTTGACAGAGAGACTTCTCTCTTCACAGATGCTGTCAGACCCGTTGAGATTGTCCAGTATATTATGCTTGTTATAGCTTATTGTAATTAATCTTGAGAGCAAAGTTTTTTGCCGTGAAAACATTCTCCACTCTCCCATCTGTTGTGATCCTAGAATAGTATAGAAGGAAGCCATTCAACCCATGAGTCTGCATCAACTCTTTTGAAGACCAGTCCAATTAGCCCCACAAGCCAGCTCTTTCCCCAAATCCTTGCAATGCTTTTTTTCTTCTTCAGGAATTTATCCAGTTCGCTTCTTAAAGAAACTAATAAATCTGTGTCCACAGCATTCCAAACCGTGACTACTCATTGCATAACAGCATTTTTCCTCATGCTGCACTATTGTGGATTTCCAACAAAATGGCCATTTAAAAATAATATCCCCCCCTCTTTTGATTTATTTGTTTACATGCAGTCTCTTGTCTCAGAGATAGTTTGTAATAGTTTATTTGAAGGTATGGGTAGATTGCAAGCTCCAAATCAGCCCCTTCATACTTACGTGATTCACCATTTTCTCAACAGTTAACTTCAGATTGGGGCTTAAAGGAGAGGGAAGTGAAGAAATGACACAAACAGAAATATTATTCATTCTACTGTATCTAATTTATTTGAAACAAACTTGAACTGATAATTTCTCATTTCAGGCATTGGGCTGCTTCACTTGTAAAGGAGCCATGTAGTCATTTGAAATCATAAAATGATGTGCCTGTGCTGGCTCCTTAGTGGACCTATTCAATTACTATCACTCACCTGCTTTTTCCCATTGCCCTATTTTTTTTATCCTTCAGGGATTTAGCAATTGTTTTTTTAATGTTACTATTAAATTTGCTTCCATCACCCTTTCAAGCATCATGTTTTAAGAACAAGCCATACAATAAACATGTTTTCTCATATGACCTCTGGTTCTTTTGCCAATCACCTGAAATCTGTATCCTCTGATTATCAACCCTTCTGCCACTGGAAACAGTTTGTCCTTATTTTGTTTTTCAAATGCATTCATAATTTTGAATGCTTCTATCAAATCACCTCTTAACTGTGTCTGCTCCTTGGGGAGCAACACTAGTATAATAATCCCATTTGGTACATAATCCTGAAAACTATAACTCAATCTCTAACCTTCCTGCGCCCACCTATTTTTCTGGGGTCAGGTACGTTTACTTAGCCTCATGGACCACAGGTTCACTCCAGCCCCTTAGCTTGTGCCTGGAAATGGTGGCAAAATCCAGTCTCTCCTGCAGTGGAAATGGCCACCAATGTTGGGAGACGTTAAGGCCTTTGGTATTCTTTAGTCCAGAATAAAAATTGTGTGCAACTTTTTTGGCCTCCATGGCATGTTTCTTCCTGCCATAATATACACCAGTATATCATGGTGCAGATACACACTGATGGACACACACAGGGACCAATCAACATGTACAAGCACCGCAGCCAATCACCAGTTAGAATACACACACTATAAAGGCAGAGGGCACCACGGTTCCCGCTCATTCTGGGTGCTGCCTCCTAGTGTAACAAGAACTCATCCAGCCCAGCACAGACTTACAACACTTGCTGAGAGAATCAACTGGTTCGGACAAGGCTTAGGTCTCTAGTTTAAGTTAGCACCATTTAGACCCACAGTCATCGTGTGTTAGTTAGTTAGAAGTAGTTAATAAAATTGAGTTGAACCTTCATCAGTGTTGGAAGTGTCTGTTCATCTCTCAAGTCTACACTAGCCAACACTTCACTCCCCATCTGTAACAACTCCTTGAATCTGAGGAGGGCAGGGCACTGATAATGAGACCCATTGATTGCTGGGGAGTAATGAAATGAAAGTTGCCATTGCCCAGAGATCATTAGGCTGCTCCACCCTTTTAAGAGAGAGATGACTGGTGATGGTTTAACCTTCGAGTCAGTCACCTCGGGTAAGGGGCAAGGCTGCAAAAGCTGAGCCTTCGTGGATGACCTCAACCGGTACAGGATGTTAACCGACGCAGTTGCTGACGATCTGCATCCAGCTGACCAGCCAACTGAGCTAACCAGGCGGAGGAAAAGATTTCAAGAATTTGAGCACCATCAAACCTTTTAAGGCAAAGTAAAATAAGTTTTTCGAATCTGTTGCTCACTAAAAGATCTACTGGCCGCAATTCAGCAACCGTGTTGCACCCGGTACGGATCTGGGTGCAACGGGTAAATTGCGCAAGAGTCCCAAAACGGGCTCTGCACCGGGCTGATCATGAGTCACCCGACTCTTTCCGTCCAACATCTTCTGGATCTTGCCCTAGCTGGACGAGATCCTGATCTGCACATTTAAAGGAACTATTAGGCTCATTCAAACACTGGTGCCATATGCACCCGGGAGTCAACGGCCGTGCCTGTGAAACTTTGCCAGGGTGCCGTTGTGAATTGCGCTTTCACGTATCTGATCGTCAGTCCAGAAGTAAAACACTCGAACACGTCAGTAACGAATATTCGTTTATTTACGGCCGGGACAAATCTCTAAGCAGTCGGGTAACTACCTTCGAGAAGTGCCAAAATCCCAGAATAAGGACGGTATCTTTATACATCTTATAGCTTAGGGGTGGTCCCTTTAAATTCCTAGATACACCTATGATTTGGCAAGGATCCAGAACATGTACATATATGGAATTATTCTTCGAGGTCGGGAGGTTATTTTTGACATAATCATTAGCACAAGTCACTATCAATATTAATACAAAGGTTTTTGTATCCCATGGCCATATGGCTCAACTCACTCCAAAGACAGTCCCCCTTACATTTCAATGTTTATTTGTTCCAACTGGTCAAACGAGCTTAATTATGTTATCTCTGCAATAAAGTAACGGTTCCCATTCATTCCATTCTTTGCCTTTTTGACCTCTCTGCTTTTACAGTTACGGGTCAGAACATTAATTAGTACCAATGCCACACTCCCTATATTCCATCCCATAACCTTCTGACATCTTTGCTTTTACAGATGCCGGTCAGACACACTCCCTTTATTTCATCCCTTGACCTGTTGACATCTCTTTCACAGAGCTTTTCAGAACTGTTATATTAACCCTATCAGCGAAGTTCCAAATGAAATCCACTTCTACACCGTGTAACACTGGTGTTCACAAATGTGCACCAGGTATGACTGCACCTCGAGGCCATGAGAGATCCCTGGGTGTTCGGGGACAGAGCAGGGTAGTACCCTGGCACTCCTCCTGACACTGCTAGGAACATTGCCAGACTAGTGTTGCCAGGACTCCCACATGGCTCTGCCAGAGAGCCAGGGGCATTGCCAGGCTGGCAGTGCCAAGGTGATAGGTTGGCAGCGCCAGGGATGAGGCCCGGGGGAGTCTTGCCTATAAGAGCCGGGGTGAGAAGAGGGGTTCTCGGGCCCCAGACAAAGTTTGAGGGGGGTGGGGGCAGTGGCTGAATGGGTGTTTAGAGATCTGTGAAGAGGTACCCTGCTGGAGAGATGAGCTCAACAGTGCAGGATGTTTGCCTAAGTGGGGCATTAGCGGGGAGAAACTCTCCCAGCAAAGTGCCAGTAAATAGCGGGGTGAATCTTGGCGCTGCAGTCACCGAGAAACACCCCACCAAACGCGACTTCAACTTTTGTTCGATGTGCCCATTAGCTCTTTGGGAGGCTTTTCTGAAAGAATTTTACGGTTTAAGAAATATCCTTGACAAGGTGGGGAAGTCGGAGCGGAAAAGCGAAAGGTTTCTTTGTAGAAGGGACACTTCTGATCCTCTTGGGCAACAAGAAAACTTACGGAAAAGTAATTTACCTTGCTGTTCTGGCCCTATCCACTATTTCCAGCAAAGGACTTGGGTGTGACCATACCAGGAGTATATATTTGGCATAGAAGAGGTGCAACAAAAGTTTAACGAGATTGATTCAAGGCAGCACGGTGGCCTAGTGGTTAGCACAACCGCCTCACGGCGCTGAGGTCCCAGGTTCGATCCCGGCTCTGGGTCACTGTCCTTGTGGAGTTTGCACATTCTCCCCGTGTCTGCGTGGGTTTCGCCCCCACAACCCAAAAATGTGCAGAGTAGGTGGATTGGTCACGTTAAATTGCCCCTTAATTGGAAAAAATAATTGGGTAATCTAAATTTATTAAAAAAAAACTAGATTGATTGATTCATTAGCACTGCTGCCTATAGCGCTGAGGACCCGGATTCAATCCCAGCGCCGGGTCACTGTCTATGTGGAGTTTGCACATTTTCCCCATGACTGCGTGGGTTTCACCTCCACAGCCCAAAGATGTGCAAGTTAGGTTAATTGGCCACGCTAAATTGCCCCTTAATTGGAAAAATGAATTGGGTACTGTAAATTTATTTTTATATTGAGGGGGAAAGTGGTAGTTGACGTAGATGGTCAGCCATAATTTTAGTGAATGACAGAGCAGTCTGGAGCGGTTGCGTTTAAAGCTATTAATTTTTCTAAATTTTGAGTCAATTTATAAACAACCTTTCTACCATGAATGGTTGATCAGTGCAGCCAGATGTGATTGAATAAGGCTTTGCCAGTCTATTGACAATTCCTTACGAACACTGTTTTCTTCGATGTGTAAGAGTAGTGTGGGGAACAGGTAGTAGTTTTGGCATTGTGCTCTCACATGCCAAACTTTCAATAACTTCTGGAAACTATGTATTTCTTCATAGTGCTGAAAGCAATTATCATCCTTCCCTTGCAATTTGAGGTTCAGTCTGTTTAGAATTGAAGATATCTGCAAGTTGAGACATAGTTAGCATCCAATTCTCATTTGCCAGTACTTCCCTGTACATAACACATATGGGGCGGAATACTCCGCTCCCCACATGGCGTGGGAGGGCCTCCCGACATTTTTCACGCCCCCAATGATTCTCTCTCTTCCCACCCAACCCCCCGGGCTCGGAAGAATCGCCACTCCCCGTTTTTCACGGCGTACGGTGATTCTCCGAGCCCGATGGGCCGAGCGGCCGGCCCTTCACACCCGTTTCACCACGGCAGCAACCACACCTGATCGCTGCATTCGTGAAACGGGTGCCAGATGCCCGTTTGGGGCATCAAGGGGCCCGATTGGCACGGGAGCACCACGACTGTGCTCGGGAGGGGACAGGCGCTGCCCGGCAAGATCAAGCCGCCACGTCTTGCCGGGCGGCTGAGGAGAAAGACGGCCACCGCGCATGTGCAGTTCGCGCCGTCTGCGCGATGAAGTCATCCGCGCATGCGCGAGTTGATACCGGCAACCCGCGCATGCGCGGATGACCTCACAAATGCACCGTTTTGCGCGTCATTTCCGGTACTCTTTTGGGCAGCATGGTGGAGCAGTGGTTAGCACTGCTACCTCACGGCGCCGAGGTTCCAGGTTCGATCCTGACTCTGGGTCACTGTCCGTGTAGAGTTTGCACATTCTCCCCATGTTTGTGTGGGTTTCGCCCCCACAACCCAAAGATGTGCAGGCTAGGTGGATTGGCCACGTTAAATTGCCCCTTAATTGGAATAATGAATTGGGTACTGTAAATTTTTATTTTTTTTTAATTATTCCTCGGAATTAAATGCCCTTCCCGCCTCCAACTCGCCACCAGAGAGAGCAGTGATTCTTCCCTTTTTTGGTTAATCAAACCTTTCTTTCATGCAGTTGATGGGTACTTGATATGGATTCTTAGACCTTAAAAGCTTGTCTGTAATTTTAATAAATTCTGGCCGTCTCCCAATTTCACCAGAAAAACTGTTTCGCAGAATAGTAGTGGGAACCAAATCGAAATGGGTCACCTGACGGGTCATCCCATTGTGGAAAATGTGCAGACAAAAGAAGTTGGAGAAGATCACTGTGAAGAAATGTCAGCCAAAAAGCCCGAAGCATCAGTTGCTGGCAAGACAAAACCAAGAAAGTAAATCATCTGTATATGATTACCCTCTTGATTTTTAAAACAAAATTTGTGGCTTCTATTGCTCCATGTGTTGTAATGATGTGTCTGTTGTATTTAGAGTTGGACGGCCACCAAAGTACTTAAAACTCCAGTTTGTGAAAGAAGGCGAAGAAACAACGTTGGACAGACTAAAAGAAATGGCAGGTTAATGTTAATCAGATGGCACTATCCAAATTATTGCAGATCTTAGTTTCAGACTAGTTTGGCACAACATCGTGGGCCGAAGGGCCTGTACTGTGCTGTACAGTTCTATGTTCAAATTTACTTGTCAGACTGATAGGGTAAATGTAGTGCTGTTTGCACACATGTTTCACTTGTACACTAAAGTAATTGGGCACTATGGGAATAGAGCAGGGAAGTGGAGTTGGAGAGAAGATCAGCCATAACTTTACTGAATGATGGTGCAGCTGCAGCCACCATATGGTCTGCTCCTTTTACGATTCGATTCAGAAAGAACGTTCCCGATAGTGGGGGAGTCCAGAACTAGGGGTCATAGTTTTAACACGGAGGTGAGGTCAAAGTTCTTCACCCAGAGAGTGGTGAATTCGCTACCACAGAAAGTAGTTGAGGCCAAAATGTGTAATTTCAAGAAGAAATTAGGTATAGCTCTTTGGGCTAAAGGAATCCAGGGATATGGGGGGAAGGCGGGATCAGGGTATTGAACTTGATGATCAGCCATGATCATAATGAATGGTGGAGCAGGCTCGAAGGGCTGAATGGCCGTCTCCTGCTTCTATTTTCTCTGTTTCTATGTTTATTCCTCTATGGATTTCACATGTGCTTTGCAAACATGCAGTACCAGTAAAATGTACCAAAGTAGAATACCTTTCAACTCTTTGAAGGGGACATCATTTTGATTCCACTTCCCTATTTTTTCCTCACAGCCGTGCACATTTCCCCCTTTAAAGTACTACCTACTGTTGCTCGTTTTACTGGAGTGGGATTAACACGCCTCCATTTAAAGGCCGTGTGCTTAACACTACTATGGCTCTGTATGTGTAATTATGCTCGGAGTCGCCAGGTGTCGTATTGAGACACCGTCACAAGTATATCAAGGTCGGGTTCAAAGCAATAAATCCATACACCGATTAGTAAGTCCAAACGATTGGTGTTTATTATAACCAATATAATAAATACACATGCATACGCTAAAGAGACTAACTTACTTCTAATACTCAACAACTAAATACTTATCTAGACAGGAACAGGCAAGGTCAGGGAGCAAGGCCTTTGTCCCGTTCTTGGTCTGTAACTTTCTGATTCGGCAAAGTTGTCAAGGGCTAGCAAGGTCTGGATCACGTAGCGATCGTTGTGTTGGCACTTACAGTTCGGTGGCTGATGCTCAACGGCCGGTGATGAAACTGGAGTCAGGATGCGATGGAACAGGTCTGGGCCGGAGTCTGGAAGCAACAGACCGAGTCATGTGCTTGACCTCTTTATAGGTCCTAAGACGTCCGTGCCCCTTGGGGCAGTCTCTTTCACCTGCTAGGTATCGATTGGGTCTTTCCCAATCGATATCTTTCAAACTCCCCAATCCTAGGGTCGTTTCTCGATGTTTGGGGCGGTCGCTACGGCTCTTTGTTTTGGTTGCTTTGGTGCCATTCTGTCTGGGCGTCTATGGAAAAGTATCCATTGATACTTAAATGTTTCTATTGTACCTGAGTCTGAGCCGGGATCACCTCATTAATATGCAGATCTGTTTCCCATTTGCACCTTTGGCTGAAACTCTGCAACTCTTTGGAAACTGGTTTCTGTACGTGCAAAATGCAGAACAGTCTTTTGCAAGCTGTGTGTCCTCACTATGACTGTTTTTCCCTGCGTTCCTTGCGGTTCTCCATTTTGTAGCCCAGTGTCCATCTTAGATGGCTACACTACTCAAAGTTACCATTGAGTCTGCTTCCACCACCCATTATCGAAGACTGAGATGTGGGGGAATTTAGTCACTCAAACGGTTATGAATCTTCGTAATTTTCTATGTCAATGCGTCCACCATTTAGTATATTTAAGATTGACATGTTTTTGGTGTCTGTGAGAATCAATGGGTATGGGGAGTGGTGGGAAGGTGGAGTTGAAGCAGTAATATTGAATGGTGGAGTGGGCTCGATGGGCCTTATGGTCTTGCTCCTATCTCATGCATTTTTATCCCATTGAACAGTAAATTGCAGATCTTAATTTTCTGCGTAAAAAAAATCTCCTACTCTTCCTCACTGATTCTTTTAACAATTACCGTAAATCTGTGTTCCCTGATTACTCACTCTCTTGCCAATGGAAATGGGGTCTCTGTATTTTCTCTCAAAACCTGTCAAAATGTTGAAATATTTCCTAACACTTTTCCCCATTTTCTGCAGCCAGAATTTCCTTTGCAGAATAAAATTAATAGCCAGCATGGATCAGGAATTGCAGGTCCGTGAGTTCCTAATTTTAAATTTAATGGAAATTCAGGTACTGTGGCCCATCGTTTCTCAGCTTGCGCACTCTGCAATTTCTGTTCAATTGAACCATCACTTGTAGCTCCTGTTCTACTCTGGGTAATTCTGAACTCAACTCTGATCGTGAACAGTTGGCAAACTAGAGCATTAACATTATGTTCAAGTCAATATAGCCTTATACTCGGAATGAAGTACAAGTCCAACTGAAGCTAATTGTTTTGAGGTTGCAAGTTTCAATCTTTCTTTAGCTTTTTTTCCCCATGTTTGATGTTAGAATTCTATAGTCAATGAAAAGCAAATGTCCTTTAGTCACTCTGATGAAGAGTTAACAGTGCAAAAAATGGCAGCTACTATTTTGATCATGCACTACAGTGAAAACGAGTTGTATCTTTTATTTATTCTTTTCATGGGGTGCAGGCATCGCTGGCAAGGCCAGCATTTATTGCCCATCCCTAATTGCCCTTTGACTGAATGGCCTGCTAGGCCTTTTCAGACAGCAATTAAAAGTCAACCATATTGCTGTGGGTCAGGAGTCACAAAGAGATGTCAGCTCTCCTCTAGTTCTGGCCTCTTGAGTATCCCTGATTTTTAATGGCTTCGCCATTGGTGACCATGCTTTCAGCTGCCAGACCTTGGAATTCCCTTCTCCACTCACTGCCTCACCTTTCTCTTTTAGAATGCTCCTTAAAACTCTTCTCTTTGAGCAAACTATTCAACATCTGACCTAATAGCTTCTCCTGTGCTTTGGGTCTTATTTCTAACATGTGTGGTACCTTGGGACATTTGATTACATTAAAGTTGTTGGCTCAAACAGTGAGAAGGCGTCACCAACTGAACTGATGCTGATTATTCATCATGGGGATAAATTTAAAATGCAACAGACAAGCTAAACTCTTGGAAATTGGCAAGCAACCATTAAACCCTGCAGGATATGTACTTGTGTGCCTGCAGCATGCTGAGCTTATAACATTTGTCATGATTGTCCTTGATTGAAGTGCACCTTCTTAATTCAGCAATTTTAAATATGTGAAGGTCAGTTTATTTGGATTTCAATTTAATTTGATTTCAGCCACATTATCCCAAGGGAAAATTATGAAAGGTTTTGATAGGATAGATGGGGAGAAACTGCTTCAACTGGCAGGAGCATCAATGACCAAAATGCACAGACTAAAGATAATTAGAAGAGCCAGGGGAAGATTAGCAGTATTTTTTTAAATGCAGCAAGTTGTTAATCCGGAATGCATTCCTGAAAGACCAATGGAAGCAGATTCAACTGCAACTTTCAAAAAGGAGTTAGTTATATACTTGAATTGGGATGGAGAATGGTGCTTGGCACTAATTGAATAACTCTTTCAATGTGCTGCTACAAGCATTATGAACCAAATGATCACTTCTTGTGCTGTAAAATTCCATGTTCCACCAAAGTCCAAAGATATGCAGATGAGGTGGATTTGCCATGCCAAATTGCCCCTTAGTGTCCAGAGGTTCAGTGGGGAAAGGGGGATAGACCGGGGGAATGGGCCTAGTTAGACTGCTCTTTCGGATGGTCGGTGCAGACTCAGTGGACCGAATGGCCTCCTTCTGTACTGGAGTGATTCCATGATTCTACCATTTTATTTGCCTCAAAGTTCAAGGTTCATAACTCAGATGCACAGTTCTGTCTGTCATAGACAGGGCAGTACTTAGCACTGAAACACACGGTAGCATTGTGGATGGCACAATTGCTTCACAGCTCCAGGGTCCCAGGTTCGATTCCGGCTTTGGTCACTGTCTGTGCGGAGTCTGCACATCCTCCCCGTGTGTGCGTGGGTTTTCTCCCACAGTCCAAAGATGTGCAGGTCAGGTGGATTGGCCATGATAAATTGCCCTTAGTGTCCAAAATCGCCCTTAGTGGTGGGTGGGGTTGCTGGATTATGGGGATAGGGTGGAGGTGTTGACCTTGGGTAGGGTGCTCTTTCCAAGAGCTGGTGCAGACTCGATGGGCTGAATGGCCTCCTTCTACACTGTAAATTCTATGAAAAGTGAGAAAATTTGATATGATTTATTATTGTCACGTATTAGTATACAGTGAAAAGTATTATTTCTTGCATGCTGTATAAGAGGGAAAGAAAGAGACACTGCAGAA
Organism: Scyliorhinus canicula; assembly: GCF_902713615.1. Taxonomy (NCBI): domain Eukaryota; kingdom Metazoa; phylum Chordata; class Chondrichthyes; order Carcharhiniformes; family Scyliorhinidae; genus Scyliorhinus; species Scyliorhinus canicula. The sequence goes on along the minus strand of NC_052146.1, from coordinate 99,465,702 downwards.
TATAATGTTACAGTTATAGCAAGGTGTATAGAAAAGATCAACTTAATACGAGGTAGGTCCATTCATAAGTCTGATGGCAGTAGGGAAGAAGCTGTTGTTGAGTCGGTACGTGACCTCAAACTTTGGTTTCTTTTTCCTGACGGAAAAAGGTGGAAGAGAGTATGTCCAGGGTGCTTGGGGTCCTTAATTATGCTGGCTGCCTTTGCGAGGCTGCGGGAATTGTAGGCAGAGTCGATGGATGGGATGCTGGTTTGTGTGATGGATTGGGCTACATACACAACCTTTTGTAATTTCCTGCGGTCTTGGGCAGAGCAGGATCCATACCAAGCTGTGATACAACCAGAAATGAAATGAAAAATTAAATGTAAATTGCTTATTGTCGCGAGTAGGCTTCAATGAAGTTACTGTAAAAAGCCCCTAGTCGCCACATTCCTCCACTTGTCCGGGGAGGCTGGTACGAGAATAATGCTTGCCATGGTACATCTGTTGAGGTTGGTGAGAGTCGTAGGTGACATGCCAAATTTCCTTAGTCTTCTGGGAAAGTAGAATCATTGGTGGGCTTTCTTAACTATAGTGTTGGCATGGGGGGGACCAGGACATGTTGGTGATCGAGAAACCTAAAAACGTGAAGCTCTCGACTCTTTCTACTTCGTTCCCATTGATGTAGACAGGGGCATGTTCTCCGCTATGCTTCCTAAAGTCGATGACTATCTCCTTTGTTTTGTTGACATTCAGGTAGAGATTATTGTCGTCGTCGCACCAGTTCACCAGATTCTCTATCTCATTCATGTATTCTGTCTCGTCATTGTTTGAAGTCCGACCGACTACTGTGGTGTCATCAGCAAATTGGAAAATCGAGTTGGAAGGGAATTTGGCCACACAATCATAGGTATACAAGGATTATAGTAGGGGGCTGAGGACATAGCCTTGTGGGGCACCAGTGTTGACGATGATCGCGGAGGAGGTGTTGTTGCATGTCTTTACTGGTTGTGGCCTGTGGGTTAGAAAGTTCAGGATCTAGTCGCAGAGGGAGGAGCCGAGGCCAAGGCCACGGAGTTTGGAGATGAGTTCATCAGAATGATGGTGTTGAAGGCTGAGCTGTAGTCGATAAATAGGAGTCTGATATAGGTGTCTTTATTATCTAGATGTTCCAGGGTAGAGTGCAGGGCCATGGAGATGGCGTCTGCTGTGGACTTGTTGCAGTGGTAGGCGAACTGTAGTGGATCAAGGCAATCCGGGAGGCTGGAGTTGAATCGTGCCATGACTAACCTTTCGAAGCACTTCATGATGATGGATGTCAGAGCCACTGGACGATAGTCATTAAGGCACGCTGCTTGACTTTTTCTTGGTACAGGTATGATGGTCATCTTCTTGAAGCAGATAGGGACCTCAGATTGTTGTAAAGAGAGCTTGAAGGTGTCTGCGAATACCCCCGCCAGCTGATCCGCACCACACCTGAGTGACCGTCCGGGTACCCCATCTGGGCCAGTGGCTTTCCGAGGGTTGACCTTCGAGAAGGCTGCTCTGACATCTGCAGTGGTGATCTCAGATACAAGTTCATCCGAGGCTTCTGTGGTGGAGGGCTTGTTCTCGCTGACCTCTTGTTCAAAGCGTGCATAGAATGCGTTGAGCTCATCAGGGAGGGGTGCGTTGGAGCCGGTGATTTTACATGCCTTCATCTTGTAGCCCGTTATTTCTTGCAGACCTTGCCATAGTCGGCGGGTTCCGTGTGGGACTCGAGCTTGGTCCAGTACTGTCCTTTAGCATCTTTGATGGATCTCCTTAGATCATATCTGGCTTTCTTGTAGAGGTCATGGTCACCTGATTTGGAATGCCTCAAATGTGGACTTCAGCAAGCAGTGGATATCCCTGTTCATCCAGGGTTTCTGGTTGGGAAACACGAGGATTTGTTTCTTTGGTACACAATCTTCTACACACTTACTAATGAAGTCAGTTACTGTAGTGGCGTACTTGTTCAGGCTGGTCACCAGAGTTTTTAAATACTGACCAGTCCACTGACTCTAAGCAGTCCCGTTGGAGATCATCCGATTCCTCAGACCAACAATGCACAACTTTCTTTGACGGATTCTCCCACTTCAGTTTTTGCTTATAAACCGGGAACAGAAGTACAGCCTTGTGGTCAGTTGGAAAAGGATGGAAATCAATAAATAATATCGCTTTTAAAAGGTTGTTAGAACCACTCCCTCTTTATAAATGTCTCTTTAGAGTGAGAGACTTCAATGTGGTAATGATTCATTCCACATTCTTTTATTCTCAGCTCTTTCTATTATCTTTATGCTGGAGTAAATTCCTGTTTTAAAAAGACAGCTATGAACCGATAGGGAGGTTTCATGTAAAGCACAATTATCATTGGTTGGAGTTCTATGAACTGGCAATGCAGTGCACAATCCAAACTGATCCCAAATTAGATATTTTAAAAATATATTCATGATGTAGTATTTGGGTCTCTTGCTGGATTTGATTACTTACAAAAATGTTAATATCTTGCCTTTCTGTAGAGCGTGACTACAACCTCCAGCAAGCTCTTCACCAGTCCGTGTTTATGTCTTCTGTCTCTCCACATCCCACACAACGTCTGTACCTCTGTTGGGAACAGCACAGCAAGTTACTGCCTGAGGTGACAGGTCACACTGCAAAGAAAGTGGCAAAGTGGTCTATAGAAGAGGTAAACCGAGAATCCAGTTTTTCCCCCCCTCGCTTACTCCCCCTCCCCCTCCAAAGCAGGGGACTGCCTGTCAATTCTCTAATTTCTTGTTTGAAACCAGGAATCCTTTAATTTCAAGGTCTCCTTAACCCTCTTACAGCCTTCTGCACAGGCTGTTTCCTCTCTCAAGGAAATTCTCTCGTGGTGTGTGTGCATGCGTTCTCTTCAACTTAACAACTCTTCTCTATTTTCTAGAAATACACTCCATTTTTTGTATTCTTTGGGGTAATTCTCTGGACTTTTTGATAAAGTTTGGCAACCTCACCCATTGGGAGTGAGTGTGGGGAATTTTGGGATGCGAAGTGCATAATTTTGCAAAATCATGGAATTCACTCCTTCAAAGTCACTACTGCGTTTTAAAGTTTTAAGAATCCTTCTGCAAATCCATAGTTGGCGCCAAATTAAACTGTGAACTAACTAACTTGTATTGAATGGTGCATAATTTATCAAAGTTTGCCCTGAACCAACAGGTTAATTTTTTCATGACTCTGGGAATGTTTTTTGAAACAAAGGATGAGATTGTCTCCGATATCAGCAAAGTCTGATGTTCAGTGGGAAAAACAATGTTGAGGCTGCTGTTGGCAATGGTGGCTTTTTATGCTGAATAGTACAGTACATAGTGCAAAAAGCAGGCAAGCAGGGGTTTCACGACTGTCACTGGCTGGCGGCCTCTGATTTGTCCATCCTGTCAACAACTCAGGACTTAAGTGAACTGGACGCTATATTTAAAGGCCACCCCAATGCCCAATGAGCACACCAGGAAACAGTTTGCACCCAGGGCATCAAACTGGCATGACCCACTCCACCCTGTGCACGGTGCTCACCTCTAAACTCCTCAGAGTACTGCTCGCCAGGTGCATGCCCTCTGAGACCAGTCGTAATCGTGCAGTTCTGTCACCCAAGCTGCCGTGAACACATTATTTGGCACAGGGGTATGATTCCAGGATTGGGCCCAATAATGACATGTATAATGTATTCCAGTTCAGTTCTGGAAGTTGAATGACAGAAAACGCGGCCTTCCACTGACGAGGGGAGGGGACCAGCATTCCCTCCTTTTATGTCAACGTGAAACGTGACTTTGTCCTTCTCGTGATATTTTTCACTCTCGCCTCCAAACCCACCAACGTGAACGGCAATGAAAAATCTCAGTCATGAAAGTGCGAGGTGAGCACTTTGCCTTGATTTTTATATGTAGCTATAGTTCAGGATGGAACATTTTTGTTTTAAAAATTAGTTCTCCCCTGCCATTCTGATGAATCAGTTCATCCAATGAATAATTGAGCCACAAAGACCAATAACACACTAGGTCTGATTCTTGGGTCCGTGATGAATTATTGGTTCTCCGTCAGAGATGTTTGTAGTGGACCTGAGTTCGGGAGAGGATCATATCTGGAATTCCTGCATCCTTTTATGGAAGTCACATCGGTATGGATAGCTGCTTCTGCTTTGGCCCCACAAAGTGAAATATCCCAATGGGCAAGGTGCCGTGGTGCTCCTTTCCAATCAGACCAAACACGTTGAGGAGAATAGAAATATTGCAAGAAAATTTAGGAGAAGTGTTTTGGGCAACCCATATTTCAAGCTGTGTAATATGTTAAGCTCATGGATGTTGTAATTTTCTAATCTAAAGTGTTCAAAGTTTTGAGCGCATGTTTGAATTCTACAGGTAGCCAATTTTGTACAAAGTTTACCAGGATGTAAAGATCAAGCCACTGTTTTCAGGGAAGAGGTAAGTGCTTAGTAAATAGTCAGTGGTGATTAATGCATTGAAATGGCAATTACAAAACCATAAATGTTTACAGTGCAGAAGAAGGTAGGTCAGTTAACCCATTGGGCCTATGTTGGCTCCTTGCTTGAGCAATTCAGAAACAAATTTTACTGTTCCTTTCTCTGCCAATAACACTTCATTATCTTCTGCTCCAAATAATTATTTTCTGTCCCTTAAACTGTGCAATGTTGTTTGCCTCAACTTCTCCTTGCAACAAAGTGGCCCATTGAGTAACGACTCTATGTCCAAAGACGTTTCCCTGATCTTTATCCTCAGTCTTTTTTCCCCGAACCAAAACATTCAGAAATGTAAAGACTCAAAATTCTCTTAATTTCCCTTCTAGTTTATTTTGCCAGTTATTTTAAATTTGTAGAAAGAAACTTGTATTTATGTTGAACCTTTTGTGACCACTGGGTGTCCCAAGGTGCTGTACTGCCAATGGACTATTTTTGAAACTGTAGACACTATTGTAATGGAGGAAAGTCAGTAAGCTCCCACAAACAGCCATATGATAATCACCATGTAATCTGTTTTTGGATGTTGATTGACAAATATTGGGCAGGACCCTGGGGTTAACTCCTGCTGTTCTGCATTATGGTGGCATTGAATCTTTTGCATCCACCTGAGAGGGAAGACGGGGCATTGGTTTAATGGCCCTTATGAAAGACAGCACTCCCATCAGTACTGCACAGGAGTGTCAACCTTTCATTTTGTGTTCAAATCCTGAAATGGGACTTGAACCCACAATCCTGTGTTTCAGGCATGCTTGTCAGAGGAAAATGTTTCTCCCTACTTGCTCTATTACTATAACCCCTCAGAATTTTGAATATCTTTATTAAATTTCCCCTTCACCTTCACTGTTCTAAGGAGAACAATACCAGCTTCTGCAAACACTCCATGAAAGGCATCATTATGATATTTAAACTCTGTCCTCTTTCCAAAGCCTTGATATCATTTCTTATTTTTCAGCATTTACAAATGCCTTATTGCCTTATTAACTTTCACTGATGCCTATCCTGCAATAACACAAGCACAATCACATTACTTTAGAGCAAAGAACAGTACAGCACAGGAACAGGCCCTTCGGCCTTCCAAGCCTGCCCCGATTATGTGTCCTATCTAGACCAATCGCCTATATCCTGCTATACCCCATCTGTTCACGTGTCTATCCAGATAAGTCTTAAAGGTCGCTAATGTATCTCCCTCAACCACCTCATTTGGCAGTGCATTCCAGGCCACCACCATCCTTTGTGTTAAAAAAAACCCCTCACACATCTCCACTGAACCTTTCCCCCCTCACCTTGAACTTGTGCCCCCTCGTAATTGTCATTTCCACCCAGGGAAAAAACCTCCAACTGCTCACCCTATCTATACCCCTCATAATTTTATAAACTTCTATCAGTCGCCCCTCAGCCTCCGTCTCTCGAGGAGAACAATCCTAGTTTATTCAATCTCAACTCATAGTTAATACCCTCCATACCAGACAACATCCTGATGAACCTTTTCTGTACACTCCAAAGCCCGCATGTCCTCTGGTAGTGTGGTATCAGAATTGGACGCCGTATTCCAAATGTGGCCGAACAACATTCTATATATCTGTGACATAATTTGCGAGCTTTTGTACTCAATACCCCGTCCCATGAAGGCAAGCATGCCATATGCTTTCTTTACCACCATTTCCACCTGTGCTGCCACCTTTAAGGAACTGTGGACCTGCACGCCCAGATCTCTGTGTCTCTACGCTATTTATTTTATAGCTCCCACCTGAATTGAGTCTACCAAAATGCATCACCTCTCATTTGTACAGGTTACGTTCCATCTGCCATTTCTCCGCCCAGTTTTGCAGCCTATCCGCTGTATTCTCTGACAATCTTCTTCACTATCTGCAACTCCTGCAATTTTAGTATCATCCACAAACTTGCTAATCAGACCAGCTACGTTTTCTTCCAAGTCATTTAAATATATTAGAAACAGCACCGGTCCCAGTACCGATCCCTGCGGAACACCACTAGTTTCAGATCTCCATTCAGAAAAATATCCTTCCACTGCTACCCTTTGCCTTCTACGGCCAAGCCAGTTCTGGATCCATCCAGCTACTTCACCCCTGACCCCATGTGATTTAATCTTTTGCACCAGCCTGCCATGAGGGACCTTATCAAATGCTTCACTAAAGTCCATGTACACAACATCCACAGTCCTTCCCTCTTCAATCATTTTTGTCACCACTTAAAAAAACACAACTAAATTAGTGAGACATGGTCTCCCTTGTAAAAAACCATGCTGTCTGTCGCTAATAAGACCATTCACTTCCAAATGTGCATAGATCCTATCTCTGAGAATCTTTTCCAACAATTTCACTATCACTGACATCAAGCTCACTGGCCTATAATTACCCAGGTTACCATGCTACCCTTCTTAAACAATGGGACAACACTGGCTATCCTCCAATCCACTGGGAATTCACCTGTGGTCAACAAGGAAACAAAAGATTTCTGTTAGAGGCCCAGAGATTTCATCTCTTGTCTCCCTCAGTAATCTGGGACAGATGCGATCTGGCCCAGGGAATTTGTCTACTTTAATACTAGCAGAAACAGCATAATCTATGATACAGTGCTCAATATGGCAGTGGCCCAGATTATTTTTGTGGGTTCCAGAGGAGCACAAAACTAATTCAACACCCACTTTTGATTGGCCTCTGGTTCCATCACCTGTGAAACTAGTCAGAATGGACATGCTGACCACCTCTAATGGAAAATGGCAGTTGGGATCCCCACTCGTCATTGGACCCCAATTTCTATATTTAAAAGGGGTCCAACACCTGAAACAGGTGGGCATTTTGGATACCCTTTCATTGCTGGTGGTAACAGGGCTGTAATACTGCTGACCCTATTTTGAAGCCAATTACCAGTTAATACCAGGCAATTGCAATAAAAGTAGGCCGAGCAGGTGAAGTGGTGGGACTGCACCGATTTGCATCACTAATTCTTGGTGGTCACAGCATCAGGGTTAAGATTGCAAATGGTGTTTGTTTCTTTTTCTTCTGCTGCTGTGCACAAACTCCTTGGGTACCCTTAATACTGTGTTCATACAAAAAGACATGTTGAGGTTTATTTTTGGGTTTGGAAGCATTGTGGATAGCACAATTGCTTCACAGCTCCAGGGTCCCAGGTTCGATTCCGGCTTGGGTCACTGTCTGTGCGGAGTCTGCACATCCTCCCCGTGTGTGCGTGGGTTTCCTCCGGGTGCTCTGGTTTCCTCCCACAGTCCAAAGATGTGCAGGTTAGGTGGATTGGCCATGATAAATTGCCCTTAGTGTCCAAAATTGCCCTTAGTGTTGGGTAGGGTTACTGGGTTATGGGGATAGGGTGGAGGTGTTGATCTCGGGTAGGGTGCTCTTTCCAAGAGCCGGTGCAGACTCGATGGGCCGAGTGGCCTCCTTCTGCACTGTAAATTCTATGATAATCTATGATAACACACGATCATTAAAAAGCGGGCTGAAACTAAACACATGTAAAACAGATTGTATTCTGAATATTTTGGGGCAGCATGGTAGCATGGTGGTTAGCATAAATGCTTCACAGCTCCAGGGTCCCAGGTTCGATTCCCGGCTGGGTCACTGTCTGTGTGGAGTCTGCACGTCCTCCCCGTGTGTGCGTGGGTTTCCTCCGGGTGCTCCGGTTTCCTCCCACAGTCCAAAGATGTGCGGGTTAGGTGGATTGGCCATGCTAAATTGCCCGTAGTGTCCTAAAAAAGTAAGGTTATGGGGGGGTTGTTGGGTTACGGGTATAGGGGGGGTACGTGGGTTTGAGTAGGGTGATCATTGCTCGGCACAACATTGAGGGCCGAAGGGCCTGTTCTGTGCTGTACTGTTCTATGTTCTATGTTATTAATGTCAGTGAATCCACCAACTGTTTCCCCTCCAACAATTCTAAGTTAATCCTAGCATGAAATCTAGCCCAGAATGCAGTAATATTATGCTTTGGCTGATAAACAGTGTGTATAGTTTGTCACGTTTACATTGGCAATTAGATGTCCAATCTGGACAGAGGCAGGTATCTTGTCTTTTTTTTAATTAGAGTACCCAATTCTTTTTTCCAATTAAGGGACAATTTTGAGTGGCCAATCCACCTACCCTACACATCTTTTTGGGATGTGGGGCTAGACACAGGATGCATATGCAAACTGCACACGAACAGGGGGCCGGGATCGAACCCGGGTCATCGTCGCTGTGAGGCAGGAGTGCTAGCCACTGCCCTGACGGGTATCTGTCTTGCTTCAATCTAAAAATAGTCAAACTGAACATTAGATTTTTTTTTGTAGCTGCTTAGCGACAGATGGAAAACTTTTTGTAGCGAAGTATTTGGCTCAAACGAGGAGCTATTTGAATTTCCCATAGTTGAGCTGGAATTACTAAACCAAAACGTTGGCTTCGAAGTATTTTTTTCACTTGGGAGTTTTCTCTTCAATGTTCTAGACTCGGAGTTAAATTTAAGATTATAAAAAAAGCTGGTGTTTTCTTATTCTGCTGTTTTTGCGCTTTCAAATGTTCCACATAATCATGACAACCAGTATTTTGGAGAACTGAATGATTAAAATATTTGATTCCAATCAAGAAACGTCCAGGCTGTAGTTTTTTGGTATCTTAGTTATTACAATCTGAAATTAGGATTGGAGCCAATAAGATTTATTTAGCAAATATAAGCAACACTTTGAATTTGTGGCAGTCCACTTAATGCTTTTCATCCTTTGGGTTCGTGTTATGCTATATTACCTGCTTTCTGCTGGATGAGTGAGTAAAGGCTCACCCGGTCTGTACTAATTCAGAGCAGAAGGTTGCGGATTTGATTCCTGCACGATGCTGTGTTAGCTGATCTCAGCTGTGATAGCAGTTGGGTTGCTGTAATTGACATCTGCCCTTGGAGAAATAGTAGCCTCAAACACCCCCCCCCCCCCTTGATTCGGTGATGTCTGTGTGTGTGAGTGATGTGTAGGCATGTGGTTCAAAGTGTATTAGTGAGCAAGGATACTGGATAGGGAGGGACTAGACTGAGCTGCAGAACATCCCTTAGTTAAAGAGGCTTGCTAATATAATTTAAAAGTAATTTTTGTGCACTGCAACCAACATATATTTTTGACATTCAGTATTTAAGTGTAAAGAATAGACAATTGGATAAAATGCTGAAGGACATTCAGAACCTGTAAAACCATATTCCAGTGTCTATAACAAGAAATGGGGACGAAAGTGTCAACAAAAAAATTTGATAATCCATTCATTTTTGCTTTATTAAATTTTGTCTATGCAGCAAATAGATGGAGAAGCCTTTTTGCTACTGACTCAGACGGACATTGTCAAAATTATGAGCATCAAACTGGGGCCTGCGCTGAAGATTTACAACTCCATCCTCATGTTTAAAAATGCAGAAGAAAATGAGTGTTCTAAAGATTTGTAAATGTAATTTTTAAGCACAAGGACCTGCAGACTGGAATTAAATTCAGCTTGAGATGATTTTTCTTCTCAACTTTCTGACTCATTTAACATTTAGTAATGAACAATATCTGTGGTGCCAACATCAGTGGGTGAAGACCACAGCCTTCAAAGACAAAAGAGATTATTTTTGAAAGAATTGTCTTCCTGTTTTATGCTATTCTGAGTGATATTTCTTCGAAGTATACGGAATTTTAAGCATGCACAACCCTCGTGTAGGGAATGAATAGGGGATCATTGCAGCCTTGATCGTTATGTCATTGATGTTCATTTCCAGTGTCTTCCACCCAAACTGATCTGAAAATTTTGTCTTCACCTTAATAATTTTTCTTTCTTAATGCCAATTGGTTTGGGTTTCAAGTACTTCTTTTATTGGGAACAATATATGTGAAAAACAGTAAATGCAAAGAGGTGGTAGAAGCTAGGAGGATTCAAAAAAATAAACCCTTGTCCCAGCATTATTAAGTCAAATTCACCGTTCAGCACAGTTAGACTTGTTTTCTCTGCGACAATGTGATGAACTATACAATTAAGATGAATACATGAACTGAATCTCAATATGTGATTGCAGTTATAACCTGCAGGAACACAGTGTGCTCTCTATTCATTTCTGGTATAAACTAATTTTGTCTGATTATTTGTATAATGAGTTGTGAGGAATATTGAAGTGGAGTAGTTGAGCCGTTGTTGAGTCGTAAAGTCACAAACGAATCAACACTGCTTCATATTAACTCTCAGAAGAATTTTAAATGTGAAGGTTTCAATGAGAATTGTGGTTGCCAGAGTCATCCAATTGTTTTTCGTGTGTGCACATTATGGTGAAATGTTTACGCTAGATTAAACTGTAAAGTAAAAACATGTTATAAATGTTTGTAATTTACTAGTTCTCCACTGTTCTGGTGTAACTTTGTTCAGAAAATGGACAACTGTCAAGAAGACAGGTTCACCTTCTGTGACAGAACACAGGTAAGATTCAGATAAAAGGGGGATGTTTGTATTTCTCTGATTTTAAAAACCTAGTAGAATTGTTTGTGTGTAACATTGGTTGAAGATTTCGTCTGGTATTTCTCATAAAGTTGCAAACCCAAATTCTGTGAAGTTCTTGTTTTTTTAAAGTAGATTTGTAACTTAAAGTAAATTTGGCACTGTATCGAACACAATACTGAATAGGTCTTGAGTTAGCGTGATAACAGAATGTGTGACAGCTAATTGCCAGGCCATTTTACATCTCTTGCCCATTTCTACTGACACTATCCTGATTCTTATTGTTATTAATAAAGAATGTGCTGGAAGCTAGCTATCATCCATTCTACAACATTGCAGTTAAGATTGAATAATTTAAATGTATTCTGGGGCCAGGGATAGCTTCTGGGTAATACAGTACTGCTTGTAATCCTATTTTTAAAAAATATTTTCTTTAAAAATTGCGATATTTAACTCTCTTGAATGTTAGCACTATTTTTTGTGCCTTTTATCTCTTGTATGTGATCTCTCTGAATTCCCCTTTTAAGAAAAGTAATTTCAGTGGTAACTAGGAATTGGTGCCAAGATTTGTTGGTTTGAAAGGAGTTTGCATATTTAACATCTTTTCTTTTGGCAAGACTGCTGTCCTCTTTTCCATAGTAACAAGAATATTAGTGTAATAACAAAAAACCTGTTAAAAATTTAAAATACCACTCTACTGGCAAAACCCACATCCTGCCACTCACTGCCACAGTGTTTTATTAAATCAAGCTGCATTACCGCCAAGATTTCATAAAGTAATTTCAATGCACTGCAACCAACATATTCAGTTGCAGTACCGATTTTTGGCGCTCAATAGATCTCCCAAGCCTATGCGAGAAAGATGTGAAGCAACATCCGATCATTTCCGCCAGGGAGATAATCAGAGGATAGAGCATCCAGAAGTGCTCCTGCACACCTTTTTAAGCTCCCAAGTTTTAGTGATCAGTGGTGCAGCAAGGAATAGGTATATATTTCAAAAAATGTGTTAAATTTATCGGTTTGCTTGAGAATATTGTTTTTAATAGAAAAGGCTTGTTTTGCAACCAAGCCAAATAAATAATTGTTTGTCATGACCTTTTCAAAAGATGTATAGGCCTAGATTATCTGCTCATCCATATTCAACGTCCAGAAAATCAAAAGCATAATTAGCAGGTTGCCTGTGGAAATGTGAGCTTTTATTTATTGTTTTCAGGAATCACGCGTGATATTGGCAAAGCCACATGGTGGTGGAGGCCCATCTGTTTAAACCACTGCTATATTTGCTGATACTCCTGCTGTGCTATTAAGTGGGGTGAAATTTCAGAATATTAATAATAATCTTTATTGTCACAAGTAGGCTTACATTAACACTGCAATGACGTTACTGTGAAAATCCCCTAGTTGCCACACTCCGGCGCCTGTTTGGGTACACAGAGGGAGAATTCAGAATGTCCAAATTACCTAACAGCACATCTTTCGGGACCTGTGGGAGGAAACCGGAGCACCCTGAGGAAACCCACGCAGACACAGGGAGAGTGTGCAGACTCCATACAGACAGTGACCCAAACCGGGAATCGAACCTGGGACCCTGGAGCTGTGAAGTAGCAGTGCGACCCACTGTGCTTCTGTGCTGCCCCTAGAGACGATGAAGGATTAATAATATAGCTCAAGTCAGGATGGTGTCTGACTTGGAAGGCAGCTTAGAGAAGATGCGATTCCCACAATAATTCTACTCTTGCAGCCACAGGACACCGAAAAGGGTTATTAGAATAGACATTGGGATATTTCAACCTACAGACGAGACCAAAACTGTACACCATAAATATAAAATGGTTTTTGCCAGAGACCGGAAGGGGCTTGGAACGTAGATCTGGCTACAAGGAGTGATTGAGGTGAACAGACTAGATTAAAATTAACCTTTCAATAATTTTGCATTTAGAAAACATTACTGAAATGGTTATAGCCTGTGCAGATGCTATCGTTATCCCTGTGAAAAATACATTTTCTGTGAGCAATGATTGATTTAGAATTTAAATGATTTTTCCTTTTCATTGTATTTATCAGTGTCTCAAAGTCAGTCTTCGATGACTACTGAAATAGTAGTTTTGGGAAACTTTGCCTGGAAGTGGCTTGCAAATTTGCTCTGCAGCTTTTCTTTAAATCAGTTGGAGAAACAACTAGTTACATATTGTAACCAAAACATCCTTCCAATTGTAATGACAGGATACCATTATGCTCAGCCCCTAGAGTTTTGTGATGCAGGAACCACGTAGTTAGTAAATCTGTTTAGTTGAAAATGAGAGAACTAGCTAAAATCAAAACATACCCAGCTTGCATGTTTTCCTTCTACCTTTATTAAATCAGCGTAATTTCTATGTCATTTGTAGCCTAATGCAATTAGTTATGGTCGCACTAGCTTGGAGCACAGTTGATTTTTTTTTCTTGATGGGTAAAGTTTTGAGTGCCTCATGCGTTTCATACAGACATTGTTTTAAAGTATGCAAAAAGAGTTGCTCCTATACGTTGATGTAGCCTGTAGAGCTTGTTGAGGTAGCACTGGAAGGAGCCAAGAAGCTGACAAACTAGAAAAATGGCTAACATCCCTGCAGCAATATATGAGCAGGAGACTTAAGTCTACCTGCTTAATATGACATGCAGAATATGGAATAATATCTACTAGCAGCATTGGCAAGATCATCTGGTTACTCAATTAAAACCTGTGGAGAGATTTTTATTTTTACGTTGTTTCCTACATGTATATTGGGGCAGAAGTGGTATTATGATATGCAGGTGTACTGTACTGTCAATATTAAGAAACAAAAGGTGTGATTTTCCGGTCGGGTTAACCCTGAGACCAGAGATTCCTGCCTAAGGTCAACGGACCTTTAAATGTTTTGTCAACTTTTCTGTCCTACCCGTGCCGATGCCTGTGGTGGGCGGGACTGGAAAATTTACCCCAAAGTCTATTTAAAATACCACTAATCAGTAACAGATTAAAGATGTTAATAGCAGAAATACAATGGCCAGCACAAGAGAATACAAAGGTGCCAGTCTCAAACAGCCTTAATTTAAAAGTTTTTTCTTAGCTGAAGTTATTAATGCAGAAATTTATACAGAATGATTGAGTATGGTTTCAGTGTCCCTCTCTAAAGATTAAAACTCTAGTGAGTTGCGACATTATTTCAGTGGAACCAGAGCATTGCTCAGGAGGACACAAACTGAACCTGCATGGAACGTGACCTTTCACAGTCCTTAGTTCAAGTTGTTAACCTTTTAAAGCTGTAGCTGTAATTCTAAAAGCTATTTGTGGGTTCATAAATTTAAAATGTCAAGCAATGATCTCTGTGGTTTAACATATTTGGGAACAAGCTGCTTAGTAAACAAAGTTCCAAAATGAGTCTTTAAAGCTGTCACAAATAAATGATCCTGCCTAAATTTAACACTTTAATCTGACAAACTGCTCGCTACATCGGGATGGTACTGGAATGCAAAGAGAATCTTTGGCATAGTTTTTCACAACCCTCTGTCAGCGCAATATGATCTCCGCTCACACTCCTTGGACATCTTTGTCACAAAGATTGAGTCCACCTATGTCATAATATCCATTCATGTATATCATGAGATGCAGACAGGCAGTGATTGACACACAGGATAACCAATGAACACACACGACACAGAACAACCAATCACCAGACAGGACACCACCACTATAAAGCCCACAGGGCATTAAGGCTCTCCCTCTCTCACAGGACATGGCCAGGAAGATAGTCGCAGTGCACAAGTCAATGATCATCACCATGTGGTAGAGAGCTAGTCTGGTCAAGCCAGTAGGAAGTTATCAGTTTGGTTAATAGAGTGTCAACCCAAAGCAGATTATGTATAGCAATCAACAGGTTCAATAAAACAGTGTTGGACCATCTCCTGTGTCGGAAGCCTGTTTCTCGTTTTACTGCATCCAGTTGCAGTCGATGTTAGACCAACACAGATAACACATGGTACCAGAGAGCTATTAACTCTAATGAACCTACCTCGAGTGAATCTGCAACGACCAGCACGCAGCCATCCAGCGGCATGGAAAAGATCCAACCTCCTCTGGATCTCCGGCAACCTCGGCGCCAACTGGAAAGTCTTCAAACAGAAGTTCCTCCTGTATATCGAGGCCTACGACCTTGAGGCAGCATCGGATGCCCAAAAGATGTCGCTGTTCCTGTCAACTGCGGGGGAGCATGCCATCCACATCTATAACTCGCTCACATTTGCCGATGGCGAAGACAAGAAAATTCAAGACGGTTCTGCTGAAATTCGACAACCACTGCGACATTGAGGTGAATGAGAGCTTTGAACGGTACATCTTCCAACAGAGGCTTCAGGGTAAGGATGAAAATTTTCAGTCCTTGACCCATCTCCGCATCTTAGCGCAGTCATGTAATTATGACTTGACGGCTGATTCCATGATCCGGGATCAGATCGTTTTCGGGGTCCAGTCCGACTCCCTGCGGGAGCAGCTCCTCAAAATAAAACAGTTGACCCTCTCCGTTGCCATTGAAACGTGCGTTGTCCATGAGCATGCCAGGAATCGTTACTCCCGCATCAGGCCTGCAGAGGGTAGCGGAACTGCTGATTGTCTGTTGCAGGGAAAATTTGCATCAGTGCATTGCGGTCACTGCATCCAGAACGTGTACCTGATCAAGACACCCTCCGTGGTCAAGTGAAGGCAAGCATCCAGCAGAGGGCAGTAGAGCGGAGCTGCTGATTGGCTGTTGCGGGGAAAATTTGCCTCAGTGCATTGCGGTCACTGTATCTTGAAGGTCGTTTGTGGAGGAGCTGTTGTCAAGTGACAGTTAAACCCCAAATACTTCTTCAGTGTTTCCCTCCATACCTCCTCCTCTAACCCCCAAAAAAACAATCACTAAGGATCCGAGCCAAGTAAAGATAAAGAGGGAGACTGGAGGGCAGGTAGAAGTAGAAAGAAGTTGAACCGTGACATCACAGCCTGCAGGTAAGTGATTAGCTGGTGACTGGTAAGTAGTTTTTCTTTTCCCTGAGGCGTTCTCGTGTGGAGCGCAGTGGTTGCTGAGTGAGTGCTTGCTGAGAAAAAACTTAGTGTTGGCAGTTTCCAGCTGAATCCGGTCAGAGTGAGGACAGAGTGACTGCTGGGTAAGTAGTAAAGATTTAAAGTGTTTGCGCAGGCCCATAACAGCTGATTTCTGTTCTCGTGTGGGGCGCAGTGGTTGCTGGTTAAGTGTTTTATTTTTACCTCTATTTAAGTTGGGCAGTTCCTAAACCCTAGACACTACACTTGTAGTGTAGTCCCCCACCCTTCCGCCTCCTTTAACCTAAGGGGTAGAGTGAATAACAGGTAAGCTCTTTCTTTCTTTTTCTTTTTTTATCTAGAGAGGATGGTAGGGAAGACAGTGCAATGTTTCTCCTGCAGAATGTTTGAGGTGAGGGACGCCGTCAGTGTCCCTGCTGATTTCACCTGTGGGAAGTGCACCCATCTCCAGCTCCTCAGAAACCGCGTTAGGGAACTGGAGCTGGATGAACTTCGGATCATTCGGGAGGCAGAGGTGGTCATAGATAGTAGCTTCAGGGATGTAGTTACTCTGAAGAATCAAGATAGATGTGTGACGGTGAGGGGGGCTGGGAGGGAGCAGTCAGTGCAGGGATCCTCTGTGGTTCTTTCCCTCAGTAACAAGTATACCGTTTTGAATACTGTTGAGGGGGACGACCTACCAGGGGTAAGCCACGGTGAACGGATCTCCAGCACTGAGTCAGTCCCTGTGGCTCAGAAGGGAAGGAAGGAGAGCAATAGTTATTGGGGACTCTATAGTTAGAGGGACAGATAGACAGTTCTGTGGCAGTGAAAGAGAATCACGGATGGTATGTTGCCTCCTGGGTGCCAGGGTCCATGACGTCTCGGACCGTGTTTTCAGAATCCTTAAGGGAGAGGGGGAACAGTCGCAAGTCATGGTACACATCGGTACCAACGACATAGGTAAGAGAAGGGACGGGGATTTAAAACAGGAATTTAGGGAGCTAGGGTGGAAGCTGAGAGCCAGGACAAACCATGTTGTCATCTCTGGTTTGTTGCCGGTGCCACGTGTTAGTGAGGTGAGGAACAAGGCGAGAGTGCAGATAAACACGTGGCTGCAGGGATGGTGTAGGAGGGAGGGTTTCAGGTACGTGGATAATTGGAGCACATTTTGGGGAAGGTGGGACCTGTACAGACAGGACGGTTTGCACCTGAACCAGAGGGGCACCAACATCCTGGGAGGGAAATTTGCTACGGCTCTTTGGGGGGGGGGGGGTGTTTAATCTAATTTGTCAGGGGGCTGAGAAATCGAGCTGTAGTCCAGAAGCCAGTATTGAGAGTAGTGAGGTACTGAGGAGGGTATCAAGGTCGCAGGAGTGTACCGGCAGACAGAAAGGTGGGTTGGACTGTGTCTACTTCAATGCAAGGAGCATCTGGAATAAGGTAGGTGAATTTGGAGGGTGGATTGGTACTCGGGACTACGATGTTGTGGCCATTATGGAGACATGGTTAGAACAGGGACAGGAATGGTTGTTGGAAGTTCCGGGGTATAGATGTTTCAGTAAGAATAGGGAAGGTGGTAAAAGAGGTGGAGGAGTAGCATTGTTAATTAAGGATATTTTAACGACTGCAGAAAGGCAGTTCGAACGGGATCTGCCGACTGAGGTAATATGGGCCGAAGTTAGAAATAGGAAAGGAGCGGTCACATTGTTAGGAGTTTTCTATAGACCCCCAAATAGTAATAGAGATGTGGAGGAAGAAATTGAAAAACATTATAGATAGGTGTGGAGGTCTCATGGTAGTTGTCATGGGTGACTTTAACTTTCCAAATATTGATTGGAACCTCTATAGGTCGAACAGTTCGGATGGGGCAGTTTTTGTACAGTGTGTGCAGGAGAGTTTCCTGACACAATATGTGGATAGGCCGACGAGAGGTGGGACCTCATTGGATTTGGTACTGGGTAATGAACCGGGCCAAGTGTTAGATTCGTTTGTGGGATAGCACTTTGGAGATAGTGACCACAATTTGGTGTCTTTCACTATTGCAATGGAGAGGGATAGGGCCTTACGGCAGGGCAAAGTTTATAATTGGGGGAGTGGTAATTATGATGCGATTAGACAAGAGTTAGGGAGCATAAGATGGGAACAGAAACTATCAGGGAAAGGCACAAATGAAAAGTGGGGCTTGTTAAGTAACAAATACTGTGTCCTTGATAAGTATGTCCCTGTCAAGCAGGGAGGAAATGGCCGTGTGAGGGAACCATGGTTCACAAAAGAGGTTGAATGTCTTGTCAAGATGAAAAAGGAAGAGTATGTAAGGATGAGAAATCAAGGTTCAGTTGGGTCGCTTGAGGGTTACAAGGTAGAAAGGAATGAGCTAACAAAAGGGCTTAGGAGAGCTAGGAGGGGGCATGAGAAGTCCTTGGCGGTTCGGATCAAGGAAAACCCCAAGGCTTTTTACTCATGTGAAAAATAAAAGAATGACCAGGGTGAGGGTAGAGCCGGTCAAGGACAGTAATGGGATATTGTGCATGGAGTCCGAAGAAATAGGAGAGGCGTTGAATGAATACTTTTCTTCAGTGTTCATCAAGGGGAGGGGCCATGTTTTTGAGGATGAGTGTGAGATACAGGCTGGTAGGCTGGAGGAGGTACATGTTCTGAGGAAGGATGTATTCACAATTTTGAAAAACCTGAGGGTTGACAAGTCCCCTGGGCCAGATGGGATATATCCAAGGATTCTTTGGGAGGCAAGGGATGAGATTGCAGAGCCTTTGGCTTTGATCTTTGGGTCCCCACTGTCCACGGGGATAGTGCCAGAGGACTGGAGAGTGGTGAATGTTGTTCCTCTGTTCGAAAAAGGAAATAGGAATGACCCTGGTAATTATAGGCCAGTTAGTCTTACTTCGGTGGTCGGTAAGTTAATGGAAAAGGTCCTGAAGGATAGGATTTATGACCATTCGGAAAGATGCAGCTTAATCCGGGACAGTCAACATGGATTCGTGAAGGGTAAGTCTTGCCTCTCAAATTTGATTGAATTCTTTGAGGAGGTAAGTAAGTGTGTAGATGAAGGTAGAGTAGTTGATGTCGTATACATGGATTTTAGTAAGGCGTTTGATAAGGTTCCCCATGCTCGGCTCATGAAGAAAGTAGGGAGGTGTGGGATAGAGGGAAATTTGGCCAATTGGATAAGTAACTGGCTACCACAAAGAAGACAGGGTGGTGGTGGATGGAAAATTTTCAGACTGGAGACCAGTTACCAGCGGTGTACCACAGGGATCAGTGCTGGGTCCTCTGCTATTTATGATTTTTATCAATGACTTGGGGAGGGGGCTGAAGGGTGCATCAGTAAATTTGTAGATGACACCAACATTGGTGGAGTAGTGGATGAGGTGGAGGGCTGTTGTAGGCTGCAAAGAGACATTGATAAGATGCAGCACTGGGCTGAAAAATGGCAGATGGCGTTTAACCCTGATAAGTGCGAGGTGATTCATTTTGGTATAAAAAACTTGAATGCGGATTACAGGGTCAACGGCAGGGTTCTGAGGAATGTGGAGGAACAGAGAGATCTTGGGGTTCATGTCCACAGATCTCTGAAGTTTGCCACTCAAGTGGATAGAGCCGTGAAGAAAGTTTATGGCGTGTTAGCGTTTATTAACAGGGGGCTTGAGTTTAAGAGCCGTGGGGTTATGCTGCAACTATACTTGACCCTGGTGAGACCACATTTGGAGTATTGTGTACAGCTCTGGTCACCTCATTATAGGAAAGATGTGGCAGCATTGGAAAAGGTGCAAAGGAGATTTACCAGGATGCTGCCTGGTTTGCAGGATAGGTCTTATGAGCAAAGATTGAGGGAGCTGGGGCTTTTCTCTTTGGAGCAGAGGAGGATGAGAGGCGACTTTATAAGGTGATAAGGGGGACAGATAGAGTGGACATTTAGAGACTATTTCCTGGGATTGATATAGCTGTTACAAGGGGGCAGAACTGTAAGATTCAGGGTGGGAGATATAGGAGGGATGTCCGAGGTAGGTTCTTTACTCAGAGAGTGGTTAGGGATTAGGACTGTCTGCTGTGAAAGTGGAGTCGGACACTTTAGGAACTTGCAAGCGGTTATTGGATAGGCACATGGAGCACACTAGAATGACAGGGAGTGGGATAGCTTGACCTTGATTTCGGACAATACTTGGGACAACATCTAGGGCCGAAGGGCCTGTTCTGTGCTGTACTGTTCTATGTTCTAAAATGCAAAACTAGTCTTCCACGAGGCAGAAAGGGTGCAGGCCATAGCAAAAATGCAAGGCCTGCACCTTTATCAGGTAAGGAGACCAAAACTGAACACAATACTCCAGGTGTGGCCTCACTAACACCTTATACAATTGCCGCATAACCTCCCTAGTCTTAATCTCCATCCCTCTAACAATGAAGGACAAAATTCCATTTGCCTTCTTAATCACGTGTTGCACTTGTAAACCAACGTTTTGCTACAATGGGACAATTTCAATGCAAGTGCCTCGCTATTTCTTCCTTGATGATAGATTCCAGCATCTTCCCGACTATCGACGTTAAGCCAACTGGCCTATAATTACCATTTTCTGCCTACCTCCTTTTTTAAACAGTGGTGTCACATTTGCTAATCTCCAATCCACCTGGACCACCCCAGAGTCTAGTGCATTTTGGTAAATTATCACTAGTGCATTTGCAATTTCCCTAGCCATCTCTTTTAGCACTCTGGGATACATTCAATCAGGGCCAGGAGACGTGTCTACCTTTAGCCCATTAGCTTGCCCATTACTACTTCCTTAGTAATAACAATCATCTCAAGGTCCTCACCTGTATTAGCCTTATTTCCATCAGTCACTGGCATGTTATTTGTGTCTTCCACTGTGAAGACTGACCCAAAAAACCTGTTCAGTTCCTCAGCCATTTCCTCATCTCCCATTATTAAATATCTCTTCTCATCCTCTAAAGGACCAATATTTACCTTCACCACTCTTTTTTGTTTTATATATTTCTAGAAACTTTTACTATCTGTTTTTATATTCTGAGCAAATTTACTCTCATAATCTATCTTGCTCATCTTTATAGCTTTTTAAGTAGCTTTCTGTTGCCCCCTAAAGATTTCCTAGTCCTCTAATCTCCCACTAAGCTTTGCCACTTTGTATGCTTTTTCCTTCAATTTGATACTCTCCCTTATTTCCTTAGATACCCACGGTCGATTTTCCCTCTTTCTACCGTCATTCCTTTTTGTTGGTATAAACCTTTGCTGAGCACTGTGAAAAATCGCTTGGAAGGTTCTCCACTGTTCCTCAACTGTTTCACCATAAATTCTTTGCTCCCAGTCTACCTTATCTACTCGGTCTACTATTCTGCTTTTAGACCGGTCTACTCTTCTCTCATCCCATTGTAATTTCCTTTGAGCACAAAACACTAGTGTTTGATTTTACCTTCCCGCCCTCCATCTGTATTTTAAATTCCACTATATTATGATTGCTCCTTCCCTAACTATGAGATCATGAATCAATCCTGTCTCATTACACAGGACCAGATCTAGGACCGCTTGTTCCCTCGTAGGTTCCATTACATACTGTTCTCGGATACAGTCTATAAACTCCTCAAGGCTGCCTTGACCGACCTGGTTAAACCAATTGACATGTAGATTAAAATTCCCCATGATAACTGTCGTCCCATTTCTACATGCATCAGTTATTTCTTAGTTTATTGCCAGCCCCACCATAATGTTACTATATGGTGGCCTACAGACTGCTATCAGTGACTTTTTCGCCTTACTATTTCTGATTTCCACCCAAATGGATTCAACCTTATCCTCCATAGCACCGATGTCATCCCTTACTATTGCCCGGATGTCATCCTTAGATAACAGAGCAACACCACCTCCCTTACCATCCACTCTGTCCTTCCGAATAGTTTGATACCCTTGGATATTTAACTCCCAGTCGTGACCATCCTTCAACCATGTTTCAGTAATGGCCACTAAATCATAGTCATTCACGATGATTTGCGCCATCAACTCATTTATCTTATTCCGAACACTACGAGCATTTAGGTGAAGTACACCTATATTGGCTTTTATACCTGTTTTGAAACTCAACACCTTGATCAGTAATCTCATCCAAGTTATTTTTCCTCTAAACGTTTTCTCATTTTCATTGTCGTTGAACCAATATCTTCATGTAACAACCTGCCGTGTCGCTTTCCATTGATGTTTTTACTCCCCGTTTTATTGCTTTTAGTATTACTGGGCCTATTCACTGAGCTCCCCTCAGTCACCGTACCTTGTACTGTCGTCCTTTTTGATTTTTGGCTCTGGTATCTCTGCCTTACACTTTTCCCCCTTACTGCCTTTTGTTTCTGCCCTTGTTTTACTACCTTCTGACTTCCTGCATCGTTTCCCATACCCCTGCCACATTAGTTTAATCCCTCTCCAAACGCTCTCGCAAATAGCCCCCCAAGAACATCAGTTCCAGTCCTGCCCAGGTGTAACCCGTCCAGTTTATACAGGTCCCACCTCCCCCAGAACCGGTCCCAATGCCCCAGGAATCTGTAACCCTCCCCTTGACACCATCCCTTCCGCCACGTATTTATCCTATATATCCTGTCATTTCTACTCTGACTAGCACGTGGCACCGGTAGTAATCTTGAGATCACTACCTTCGAGTTCCGATTTCTTAACTTCCTTCGTAGCTCCCTGTATTCTGCTTTTAGGACCGCATCCTTTTTTTACCTATGTTGTTTGTACTGACGTGTACCATGACCACTGGCTGTTCACCCTCCCCCTCCAGAATGTTGTGTACCCGCTCCGAGACATCCTTGACCCTAGCACCAGGGAGGCAACATACCATCCTGGAGTCTCGTTTGTGGCCACACAAACACCTGTCTATTCCTCTTACAATTGAATCCCCTATAACTATTGCACTGTCACACTTATCACCCCACCCCTCTGCAGCAGAACCACCCTTGGTGCCATGAGTTTGGCTGTTGCTGTTTTCTCCTGAGAGGCCATTCCCCTCAACAGTATCCAATGCGGTATATCTGTTCTGCAGGGAAATTACGACAGGAGATTCCTGCACTACCTGCCTCGCTCACTTGCTCTGTCTGATGGTCACCCATTCCCTTCCTGCCTGTGGAGCCTGAGCCTGCGGTGTGACCACCTCTCTATACGTGCTATCCATGATGCTCTCCGAATCGTGGATGCACCACAGTGTCTCCAGCCGCCGCTCCAGCTCTGAAACGCGAGCTTCCAGGAGCTGTAACTGGAGACACGTCCTGCACACATGCTGACCCTGGGGACTGGAACTATCCCCAGCCAGCTACATGGAGCAAGAGGAGCAGACCACGCCTTGGAGCTGTCCTGCTATGAATTATGCCTTTAAATTAAACCTTTGAAATTAAACTTGAGAAAGATGTTTTTGTGTCAGGTTAAATCCAATCCCCGTGTACTATTTAATTAGCTTTATCCCTGAGTATTTATCTTGCTTGATCTTGCAACAATTAAATAGTTATTCAATTGAAATTAAAAAAGTTATTTAATTAGACTTAAAAATAGTTATTTAAATCAACACAAAATAGTTCTTTAAGTGAGATTTAAAAATTACAACTAGTAATTCAAATCAATTTAAAAATAGTAATTTGAATCAAATTAAAACTAGTAACTCCACAAATATTCAAATTTAGCCCAGTCTGCCTTTCAGCCAATCAGGTCACAGTCTCCTGTGATGTCACTTTAACGTGTGTTTTTTTTCAATTTTGCAGCTCCTACCTGCAGCACAGTGTCCCGCGGAGGTCCGGTCCTCTCTGCTCCCGGAAGGTAAGTGAAGGCCTCGAGCCTGGCGCTGCCTTTATCCTCTTCCCCTGCAGCAGTGTCCCGCGCAGGTCCGCTCCTCTCTGCTCCCGGAACGTAAGTGAAGGCCTCGAGCCTGGCACTGCCTTTATCCTTCCCCCTGCAGCAGTGTCCCGCGGAGGTCTGCTCCTCTCTGCTCCCGGAAGGTAAGTGAAGGCTTCCAGCCTGGCACTGTCTTTATCCTCTCCCCTGCAACAGTGTCCCGCGGAGGTCCGCTCCTCTCTGCTACCGGAAGGTAAGTGATGCGCTAACAATTGCACACACAAATACAAAACGGTACAAAAGAGGCTTTATTACCGTGAGATGTTATTCCCTCAAGTGGAGCTGTAAAATGGCAGCTCAGGAGACCTCATGGATATTTATACTGCTCCCTGTGGGCGGAGCTAACCGGCAGGGGCTTACTGACAAACTATGCAGGGCTTACCGACAAACCTGTAATAGCAGGTACTATTATATATATATATATATATACAGTGGTATTACCACATTCACCCCCTGTTAAGAATGAGTCCGGCGTGGTGACGTGAAACTATAATACATGAGCAGTGATTTATTTACCGTCATAGGTTGAGTCTGTCCGGTGGTCTGACGGTTCGTTGAGAGCGAAGCAGCAGCGCTGGCGACGTCTGCACAGGTGGTGTCGACGGCATCAGTGGTAGCGGTGTTGGTGCTGGCCAGTGGCTGGACGACTCCGGGAGCGTGCCAAAATCTTCCATGTCCTCTAGTGTGGGCAGGGGAACGAGGGATGGACCTGGTGGGGCTGATGTTGGGGGCGCCGGGGAAAAGGATGGTGGCACGTGGGTGGGGAGGTGTGTGGGCGTGGGATTGGCACCCGAGGGAGCCAGGTCCCTGAGCTAGACTGTATCCTGGCGGCCATCGGGGAACTCCACGTAGGCATACTGGGGGTTCGCGTGGAGCAGGCGTACCCTGTCCACCAGAGGGTCCGCCTTGTAGAGTCTGACATGCCTACGCAGTAGAACCGGTCCTGGAACTGCGAGCCAAGTCGGGAGCGACACCCCAGATGTGGACTTCCTAGGGAAGGTAAAGACATGTTCATGGGGTGTGTTATTTGTGGCAGTGCACAGTAGAGACCGAATGGAGTGGAGCGCATCAGGGAGGACCTGCTGCCAGCGAGCGGCTGGGAGGTTCCTGGACCGTAGAGCCAGCTGGACCCCCATACCGTCCCGTTCTCCTTTTCTACCTGCCCGTTCCCCCGGGGGTTGTAGCTGGTCGTCCTGCTGGAGGCTATACCCCTGCTGAGCAGGAACTGACGCAGCTCATCGCTCATGAATGACGATCCCCTGTCACTGTGGATGTAGTCGGGGAAACCGAACAGAGCGAATATGGAATCGAGGGCCTTGATGACGGTGGCAGACGTCATATCCGGGCATGGGATGGCGAAGGGGAACTAGAGAATTCATCGACCACACTTAAGGATGCAGATGTTGTGGTCGGTGGAGGGGAGGGGCCCTTTGAAATCCACACTGAGGCGTTCAAAGGGGCGGGACACTTTCACCAGGCGCGCGCGGTCTGGCCGGTAGAAGTGTGGCTTGCACTCCGCACAGACCTGGCAGTCTCTGGTGACTGTCCGTACTTCCTCGATGGAGTAGGGCAAATTGCGGGCTTTGATTAGGTGGTACAAACGA
Source organism: Scyliorhinus canicula (assembly GCF_902713615.1). NCBI lineage: Eukaryota > Metazoa > Chordata > Chondrichthyes > Carcharhiniformes > Scyliorhinidae > Scyliorhinus > Scyliorhinus canicula. The sequence goes on along the minus strand of NC_052146.1, from coordinate 99,440,207 downwards.
GTGACACCAGATGGCAAAGGCTCTCGTGCAAGGCACGGAGCTGGTTCACTTGTGCGCTGGCACATGTACCTCGGGAGAGGGCGTTTTGGGGCTCGTTGAGCTTGCCGGGGCAATACAAGATCTCGTAATTATAGGTGGAGAGCTCGATTCTCCACCGCAATATTTATCGTTTTTGATCTTGTCCCGTTGCGTGTTGTTGAACAGGAAGGCACCCGACCGTTGGTCAGTGAGGAGGGTGAACCTCCTGCCGGCCAGGTAATGCCTCCAGTGCCACGCAACCTCAACGATAGCCTGGGCCTTTTTTTCAACTGAGGAATGTCGAATTTCGGAGGCATGGAGGGTGCGGGAAAAGAATGCCAGGGGTCTGCCTGCCTGGTTTAGAGTGGCAGCAAGGGCGACATCTGAAGCGTCACTCTCCACTTGGAAGGGCAGTGTCTGAGCGAATACGGGCCAAGGCCTATTGTGCCTCGGCCGCGAGGGGAAATTGCGTGGACTGGATCAGTGGGCGGGCCTTGTCTGCATACTGTGGGACTCACTGGGCGTAGTAAGAAAAGAACCCTAGGCATTGTTTGAGAGCCTTGGGGCAGTGGGGGAGAGGAAGCTCCATGAGGGGGCGCATGCGGTCGGGATCGGGCCCCAGTAGTCTGTTTTGGACTACGTAGCCGAGGATGGCTAAGCGGTCTGCTGAATACGCACTTCTCCTTGTTATAAGTTAGATTGAGGAGCGATGCGGTGTGGAGAAATTTGCCCGGTTGGCGTCATGGTCCTGCTGGTCGTGGCCGCAGATGGTGACATTATCTAAGTACGGAAACGTGGCCCACAGTCCGTACCGGTCAACCATTCGGACCATTTCTCGTTGAAAGACATGGGGAGCTCGTGGTAGGCGGATTTCATGTCAATTGTTGAGAAGACACGGAACTGTGCAATCTGATTGACCATGTCAGACATGCGAGGGAGAGGTTACGCGTCAAGCTGCGTGTACCGGTTGATGGTCTGGCTGTAGTCCACGACCATCCTGTGTTTCTCCCCAGTTTTAACCACCACCACTTGAGCTCTCAGGGGGCTATTGCTGGCCTCGATAATACCCTCCCTAAGCAGCCGCTGGACTTCGGACCTGATGAAGGTCTTGTCCTGGGTGCTGTACCGACTGCTCTGGGTGGTGACAATCTGCAGCCAGATTGGCAAAGAAAGAGGGAGGGTCAACCTTGAGGGTCGTGAGCCGCAAATGGTGAGTGGGGGTAAGGGTCCGCCGAATTTTAGGGTGAGGCTCTGGAGGTTACATTGGAAGTCCAGGCCCAGTAAAAGTGTCACACAGAGGTTGGGGAGAACGTACAAGCGGAAACGGCTGAATTCCATGCCTTGTACGGTGAATCTGACCAGACAGAAGCCCTGGATCGGGACAGAGAGGGATGCGGAGGCCAGGGAGATCCGCTGGTTGGCGGGATGGACCACGAGGGAGCAGCGCCTTACCGTGTCCGGATGAATGAAGCTATCGGTGCTCCCGGAGTCAAGTAGGCAGTAGGTCGCGTGGCCGTTGATGAGCACCGTCGTTGAAGCGGTGGCCAGGTTGCGAGGACGGGGTTGGTCGAGCGTCATGGAGGCAAGTAGCGGGTGATCGTCCGAAGGTTCCGATGCGTAGCGGCAGCGACCCGGGTCCCGTGATCCAGTCCCGAGGGGAGGACAAAATGGCGGCGTCCGGAGTACCTGCGGGGAAGAAACTGGCAGCGCCCATGCAGCGCATGTTGTGGGGGCGGGGCAAGATGACGGCAACCATGGAGCGCACGTTGAGGGGGAAGGACAAGATGGTGGCGCCCATGGTGGGCACATTGCGGGGGCGGTGAAAGATGGTGGCACCCACTGATCGCACGTGGCCCCGGGAGCTGCGGACGGCAGGACCCATTGTGCGATCGGCTGGGGAGAGGTCGGGCGCGATAGAGGCAACAGCGCCAGCCTGACACACCGCTGCAAAGTGGCCTTTCTTGCCACAAGATTTGCAGGTTGCGGCGCGGGCCGGGCAGCGCTGGCGGGGGTGCTTCTGTTGGTCGCAGAAGTAGCAGCGGGGACCCCCAGAGTGCGCGGTATGGCGCATAGCGCCGGATTACTGCACGGGAACGGCCCCAGTCGGGGGGTTCGGTAGCGGGGTCCATGAGGGGTAGGATGGGTGAGCCGCGCGGCGGGCGGGGTAGGACTGCACGTTACGGGAAGCAGCCGTCATAGAGAGCGCTATAGTCTTTGTCACTGCTAGATCGAGCGCGGCCCCTTCCAGCAGTCGTTGCCGGATGGGGTCCGATGCAATCCCCGTCACAAAAGCGTCTCGCATGAGGAGATTGGAATGTTCCGTAGCCGTCACGGCCTGGCACTCGCAGTCACGTACTAGAGGGATAAGGGCCCGCCAGAAGTCCTCAATCGACTCACCTGGTGGCTGGATGCGAGTGGAGAGTACGTGCCTCGCAAACAGAGTGTTCGTCGACTGGACATAATTTTCTTTGAGCAGTTCCACAGCACAGGCATAGGTCGGCGCGTCCTGTATCAGCGGGAACACGCTGGAGCTCAACCTTGAGTAAAATAGTTGAATTTTCTGAGCTTCTGATGGTGCAGAGTCCGCGGAGGTGATGTAGGCCTCGAAGACAGCCAGCCAGTGGTTAAAGTCTTTCCTGGCGTTCGGCGATTGCGGATCCAGCTGCAGGTGGTCGGGTTTTATTCTGATGTCCATAATTAGGGAAATCTCACGTTAATAATTTGAAGCGCTAACAATTGCACACAGAAACATGAAACGGTACAAAAGAGGCTTTATTACTGTGAGATGTTATTCCCTCAAGTGGCAGCTCAGGAGACCTCATGGATATTTATACTGCTCCTGTGGGCAGAGCTAGCCAGCAGGGGGTTACCGACAAACTATGCAGGGGCTTACCGACAAACCTGTAATAGCAGGTACTATTGTACATCCCCTAATAGAGGCACACACGCATATATGTATATATATATATATACAGTGGTATTACCACAGTAAGTGAAGGCCTCGAGCCTGGAGCTGCCTTTATCCTCTCCCCTGCAGCAGTGTCCCGTGGAGATCTGCTCCTCTCTGCTACCGGAAGGTAAGTGAAGGCCTTGAGCCTGGAGCTGCCTTTATCCTCTCCCCTGCAGCAGTGACCCGCGCAGTTCTGCTCCTCTCTGCTCCCGGAAGGTAAGTGAAGGCCTCGAGCCAGCCGCTGCCTTTATCCTCTCCCCTGCAGCAGTGTCCCGCTCAGGTCCGCTCCCGGAAGGTAAGTCAGTCAATTTTGAACAAATGACTGACAGTGCGTCCCACAGGAGGCTCCGCTCAACAAGGAGATGGTGCAACACCTGTGCCATGTCCTCTGGAACTTGGCACCACATGGAGGAGGAGAACACCTGCTTCTGGTGGGAGTCAAGGTCACTACAGCCCTGATCCGTTGCACCTCGGAAGCCTTCCCGGGTTCGATCTTCGTGGCATCTGGGAGCCCACAGGTGCATCCGAGAGATCATGGATGCCCTATTTGCCCAGGCAGAAAACTATATCAGCTTTGACATGGACCAAGCCTAACAAGGATTCTCCGCCATCACCAGGATGCCCCAGGTCCGGGGACTGATGGACTGCACACATGTTGGCTTGTGTAAACAAGGTCAGCTAGGAGTGCCCTACATTGACAGGAAGGGATCCACTCCCTGAATTTCCAGGTCGTCTGCAACCACCGCATGGAGATCATACACATGTGCACGCTTCTCAGGGAGTGTGCACGACAGCTATATCCTGGGGCAGTCAAACATCCTCGGCCTCTTTGAGGAGCATCCCAGGATGACCGGTTGGCTCTTGGGGGATAAGGGGTACCTGCTGAGAACCTGGCTAATGATGCAAGTTTGGAGGCCAGAGACCCGATACAAAGAGGCCCATGTGGCCACCCAGGCTGCCATTGAGCGATGCATCGGACTGCTCAAGATGCGATTCCAATGCCTCAACTGCTCCAGTGGTGCCCTGTTTAGAACAGGGCTACATCGCTGGCTTTGAAAGCAGGCCAGCAGCACGTTTCAATTCCCGGACCAGCCTCACCAAACAGGCGCCGGAATGTGGCGACTAGGGACTTTTCACAGTAACTTCATTTGAAGCCTACTTGTGACAATAAATGATTTTCATTTTATTCAGTGCACACCCTGGAGGGTCGCCTGCTTTGTGATGGGCTGTTGAGTCCTTCACAATCTGGCATAGCGGCGGGGTGATGTGGTAGATGGGGAACATGTGGGCACCTCTGAGGAGACGGACGAGGATGATAAGGCACTGGACCAGCAGGGGCTGAAGGACGATGCTGGGGAGGAACTGGAAGACAAGCGAGAGGCTGCAGGACAGGAGGCAGAGGCGTAGGGTCCAGCAAGCACAGAGGGCCAGAGACAGATCACGCCCACTTCACATAGGACATGGCGTGATCTGTCATCGCTTTCCCTACCCCTCCAAATTCCCACCCTCCCAGGGCCTGTGTTACATAATCCATGGTGCTGGGACTGTGGACTTGGCCAGGTCTGCCATTTTTAACTTTCTTTCCCACCCTCCCAGGGTCTGTGTTGCATCAATCCAGGGTGCTGGGACTGTGACGGCACTGTCAGCGGGTCACTGCTGAGGGTAAGGGGGTGGTGATAACCCACAGCTTAGAACTGGTGCTTCTCAATCTATGCTATAGTCTGACCCCTGTCTGTCTGCTGAGTACTCGCTCACCCCCATCGCTTTCATCACGGTAGCCTTGTGGATAGCACAATTGCTTCACAGCTCCAGGGTCCCAGGTTTGATTCCAGCTTAGGTCACTGTCTGTGTGAAGTCTGCACATCCTCCCATGTGTGCGTGGGTTTCCTCCGGGTGCTCCGGTTTCCTCCCACAGTCCAAAGATGTGCAGGTTAGGTGGATTGGCCATGATAAATTGCCCTTGGTGTCCAAAATTGCCCTTCGTGCTGGGTGGGGTTACTGGGTTATGGGAATATGGTGGAGGTGTTGACCTTGGGTAGGGTGCTCTTTCCAAGAGCCAGTGCAGACTCGATGGGCCGAATGGCCTCCTTCACTGTAAATTCTATGATATGGTGTGCCCATGGACGCGCATGGCTGGAGAGAGATGGGCCAAGAGTTCACAGGTCGACCCGGATTGCGGGAGAAAGTGACATAAGCGTCATACTGGTGCTGGTGAAGGTTTTTTAATATTTCGCAAGTGTCCAACAATGCCCCACTCTTCCTCCACCCCCGTGCCCTCTCAGTGATCCTCAATGTCCTTAGCCTTCCTTGCTCTACTGTTATATCTATGTGTGTCTCCAGGATGTACATCAGAGGTGGAGGCAGCCAGCTGCTTACCATGTCTCTTGACCTTCGATGCACCTGGCGGGCATGCTCTGGGGACCACCACTCCTAAACGTCTCCATGAGCTCTGGAATAGCCTGGTCCATAGTCTTGGCATCAGGCTGGGTCCCAGCAGGGACCTCGGATCCAGCAGACCTCCGACTGCTGTCTCACCTGAGCGTTACTACCTCCACTTTATGTGCATCACAGCTGTGTGGTGCTCACCAGAATGTAACCCAGAAGCCTGACCATTAACGTTGCCGATAGACATTTGTGTCTCTGCATGGAGGAGGGTGGGGATGACAGCTGTGACGCATTGATTCCAGATTCGGAAAGATAGCCAGTGTTTTCCTCACGATCCCCATGTCATTTCAATTGGGGGGGAATATATGCTAACCAACGCCACCAACCTACTCTCCAGCGCTCCCGTTATGATCATGCACCTCCCGTTATGGTCACGCCCCCGACCCGCCAGCACCGTCTCCATCTGAAACCTCACCTGCTTGCTACCAAAATCACCACTCCGCTGACCCTACTATCAAACCCCAAATGAAACACCTGGCCCACCCAGCCTTTCCTAAGCCTCATCTTATCCTTCACCCTAGGACGGCACGGTGGCACAGTGCATTGCTGCCTACGGCACTGATGACCCGGGTTCGAATCCCGGCCCTGGGTCACTGTCTGTGAGGAGTTTGCACATTCTCCCCGTGTCTGCGTGGGTTTCACCCCTACAACCCAAAGATGTGCAGGATAGGTGGATTGGCCACGTTAAATTGCCCCTTAATTGGAAAAAATGAATTGGATATTCTAAATTTATTTATTTTAAAAATCTTATCCTTCACCCTCAAATAGGTCTCTTGCAGCATCGCCACATCAACTTCAAACTCTTCGAGTTCGAGAAAACTCTCGCCCTCTTCACTAGTCCCTCTAACGTGCTCTCATGTTCCATGTCACCATTCTGATGGGCGACCTCTCACCACACCCACCCCGCCGCCTCTATCTGCCATCACCATTATACCCAGGCCCCACCCATCCAACAGGATCCACCTCATCTTTTAGTCATTGTCAACCATTCCCAGAATCCTCTCAGCTACTTCCTCTTGTAAACACCTCACCCAGGATTCACGCATCCCAAGTCGATCAAAACTTATCCAACCGGGTTCCACCATCCATGGCTCCTCCTCCCACCACACTCCCGTTTACTAGCCAACCTTCGTTTGCTGGCAGGGTGGCCCCTGGCAGGACCCCCTCCTAAAAAAACACACCCTCAGCAACCCGGCCCCCCACACCCAGGACCCTCCAACCTCCCATCCACACCCATCCCCACCCAACCTTCCCAAACACATCCACCAACAGAAAACCTCCATTCCCCAGCCAGGCAGTAAGAGTAGATATAATACATCCAGAGAACAACAGAAAACATACAAAAAAAGAAAAAATGCATCAAAAACGCAGTGGAAAAAAAAAAAAAAAAAAAATATCCCAGTCCACCCCTTCCAACTCCAAATCCCGAAACTCATCTGAGTCCCAGTCCATCAGCCTTCACGAAAGCCTCCGCCTCCTCTGCCGTCTCAAAATAGAATTCCTTTAAATTGTGAGTCACTCTCCGCTTTGCCGGGTAGACCATTCCAAACCGCACCACTGCTGTACAGCACCGCCTTCACCTGACCAAAGGTTGCCTGCTTCCTCGCCAACTCCGCAGTAAGATCTTGGTATATAGATATGCCAACGCCTTCCTACTTCACCTCTTGCATCTGCTTCGCCCAACTCAAAACCATCTCCTTAACATGGTAACTATAGAAGCAGACTATGACCGCCCTTGGTGTCTCGTTTGTTTTAGCCTTCAGCCGGAGCGACTGATGGGCCCCGCCCAACTCCTAGAGGGAAGGCTCTTCTCCCTCCCCATCAACTATGTGAACATGTCCACTAAGTACTCGGTTGGCCTCTGGCCCTCCACCCCCTCGGGCAAGCCTACGATCCTCAAATTCTTTCTCCTCTGCCTGTTCTCCAGGTCCTCCACTTTGGCTCTGAGCCCCTTATTGATCTCTGCCACCCTCAGCAGCTCCTCACCTATCGAGATGAATTGGTCGCTATGCTGCAACAATGCCTCCTTAACCCCCTTTGTGTTCTCTCCTTAGACCTCCATCAATGTCTTCGTCAATGCAGCCTTTATCGGGGCAAGCATCTCCTCCTCCACACTTGAAACAAGGGCATTATCTCCGTCCGATGCATCTTTAAATGCTTGGCGAACAGCCTTTCAAACTCTTCCGATACCACTTCGGTCAGAGTTTCAACTATAATAGGAGCGGCCCCACCTGATGAACCGATATCCACCATCTTTCCTGCTTTTGAACTCGCAACAGAGCTCCCCGGCGGACTTTCGCTCCATGCCTTCCTTTCCTGACCTTTCTTCCGGAGCTTTGACGTTCCACCGATTCCTTAGAACCTCCCAGACTCGCTCATCCCAAAAGTACCCCTGAGATCAAGCATAAAGTTCCAAAAAACAAAGACCCAAGCAGGAGCCACTCAACGTGCAACCTCCACCTAAATGTCGCCACCAGAAGTCCCGGAATACAAGTTTAACCAACGTGCTGCACTCATAAACTAATCCTTTCAGCCCCAGTATAATTCCGGTAAATCTCTCCAATACCAATATATCCTAAAATTCCATTAGCCTTTTAGATCATTTTTGTGCCCGTCCACGAGGTTATGGTTGTCCAACTTCCCTCAACTGATTCCATTCGTACATGTATGGTTGTGGCCAGAGACACTCCTGCACCTACAATCTTACCACTGGGGTATCCCCAAGGATAGATCCTTGGCTCCCTTTTACATCTCACCTATACACTGTTGTTGATAAGCTGAAGGCATGATTTCAGGTACTGCATCTGAGTAGGTTTCGTGGTTATAATGACAGCAAAACTGTCGACGTTTGCCGTCATTACCCTGGGAAACTGACAACTTCTGGTGTCCATATATGCACAATGTAAGTATGGAAATCCAGAAGTTGCTGTCAGTGATTCCAAATTTCATCAACGGTAGGTAGAAATCAATTTGAAATCACTGAATAGATGTGAACTTCCACTTTTCCCTCCTATTATTGTTACTATATAATTAGAACATAGAACAGCACAGAACAGGCCCATCGGCCCTCAATGTTGTGCCGAGCCATGATCACCCTACTCAAGTCAACGTATCCACCCTATACCCATAACCCAACAACCCCCCCTTAACCTTACTTTTTTTAGGACACTACGGGCAATTTGGCATGGCCAATCCACCTAACCCGCACATCTTTGGACTGTGGGAGGAAACCGGAGCACCCGGAGGAAACCCACGCACACAGGGGGAGGACGTGCAGACAGTGACTCAGCCGGGAATCGAACCTGGGACCCTGGAGCTGTGAAGCATTTATGCTAACCACCAAATTCTTTGCTGCAAATTCAAATTTCAAATTGCAAATTTCAAGCAAATTCTTTGAAAACATTAGGTATTTTTTGAATGAGCTGTAATCGGCATATCAACGATGTGCTGGGACGCTGAACATCCTCTAAGACCCTAAAATACTAATTTCTCATTTGTAAAATGTGTATAACACATGGATTCCACCCAGTGTACAACATTATGGCTGAGAAAATGTCGCCCAACTTGACGTTTTGCTTTTTATTTCAGCGTCTACCTTAACATCATGTGTATGCCCCAATCTTCATTTTACTCTCTGTCATATAAGAAGTGAATGATAAAATTGTAATTTCCTTGTGTGCTGTCCCTGTGAATAGCTCCTTAGCCTGCCTGATGACACCATTATTGTTGAATGATCCCCTACAACTGATGCCAGGATGAAATTAACATCAGGAATGATACAAAACCATGTTACAGAGGTAGATCTCTGTGAGCAGATCTTTGTGAGCAGCTTTCCTCAAGGTCACTTCACTACTCACAGCAAATTCCAGGCCAATATCTAACTTCATAAACTGATGATCTTGGACTCCCATCAAGTGAGGACAAACGTGAAGCCTCCATTAAACACGTGGAAAAAGCCTTGAGTGGACCGGATTCCAGCAGAGACTTTCAAACTTGAAGGAGAAGTGATCACTTGTCACCTCCATCAGCTGTTGCTGAACATCTGGGACAGAGAAGTAATTTGTGCTGACCTCAAGGATGCCATCATCAGTACTATCTTCGAGAAAGGTGACAAAGCAGACTGTGGAGATCAGCAAGGAATCTCTCTACTCTCCATCACCAGGCAGATCATCGCCCAATCCTTGCTAGCCACCTTTTTGGAGTCTCTGAAAATTCCTTCCAGAAAATCATTGTGGCCTCCAACCAAACCGTGGAACAGTGGACGTGATTTTCACTACTCAGCAACTTCAAGAGAAATGCCATGATCAATATAGCAACATTACATGGCCTTCATTGACCTGATCTGGACTCTTGACTTGGTCAGTCAGGAAGTACTATGGAATACCTTGTCAACATCTTCTGACTCCATTACGACGAGATTTCAGCGACAGTCCTCACTTGCGGAAATTGGACAGAAACATTTGATGTCAAGACTGGAGTCAAGCAGGGATGTGTCATTGCCCCCACTATTTTCTCCATCTTTATCGCCACCATCCTTCACTTTTCAAGAACAAGCATCCCAGTGAAGTTAACAGCTGCACAGGATGGATGGAAAACCTTTCAACCTCAATCAGTTGAAATCCAAGAAGAACACGTCATTGACATTACTCGTGGAACTTCAGTATGCTGATGACATTGCCATCTTTACTCTCAGTAGAGAATCTCCAAGCTATGTTTGACACCTTCGTGGAAGCATACTGCAGATCAGTCTCAGCCTCGAGCACCCCCACCCAGGCAAAATCCTCCATCAAGATCAAGGGAGAAACCGTACCAAATGTGGAACATTTACTCTACCTGGGGAGCCACCTCTCAACTAAAGTTGATACCTAAGGAGGTGAGTATTTGACAACTGCAACATTCGCGTTGGCACCACGATCCTCGTGTTCCAAGGTCCGAGAGCTGTCTGAGGCAGATTCTCCGCATCAGCTGGGAGGACAGGTGTACGAACATCAGGGTCCTTGAAGGAGCCAGGCGCACTAGCATTGAGGCCATGGTCATCTGAAACCACCTCTGTTGGGCCGCCATGTGTTTAGGATGTCAAGAGCCTCGACTGGCAAAGCAAAAATCATCTTCTCACAGCTCAAGGAAGGCTCCCGAACAAGAGAGCAAAGGGCGTGCTTCAAAGACACCCTTGAAGGCCTACCTCAAGAAATGGAACATGAATGTCAATGCCCGGGAGACCATTGTTCAGAATAGACCCACTTGGAGGAACCTCCTGATTGAAGGGATGCAATTCCCTGGGAATACCAGACGGCAAGAGGAGGCCCTGAAAAAGAGCCTGAGAAAGGAATATCAGCGATGTCCAAGGACCGACCTCACCTCCCGGAAGTACCTGCCAAATGTGCGGTAGAAGATGCGGCTCTAGGATCAGGCTAATCAGCCGTGCAAGGGTCCACCGAACCCATGACTAGTAACATGGGAGTTTTTTTGGGAGGAGAATCATACTTGTTAGTGGGTGATTGCCGAAGAAGATGATATAATAGGGTAACCCAATTAGCCTTTTGGCTAAGACGAGTGTGAGGTCAGTTGTAATGCCTGGATCTGGTATGTCTCTTTTATGGGGACCATAAATTGGATTCAATGTGAATTAGTTTGTGGAGCAGGCAAGGAGCTGGTTTAGGGATTTGCCCCTGTCCACACTCTGAGCTCTGGCTTTGTAATTCGGATAAAGTAAAAAAAACTACGATATCTTCTAAGGATATGATCTGAAAACTTGTGTTTTTTTGACACTTCTGCTTTCATTTCTCTGAAGAAAGACAGAGCAAACACTCGGTGAGATCGGGTTAGGATATTAAGATGCTTGCATTGCGCTTGGGAGCACATAAATTATGATTCGATTTGAGTTATTTCAATCAATCACTCTTTAAGTAATAATATAAAATAACAAACACACTTGCCGACATCACGCTTGACTTTGTATAACACAAAACAATCCTTTCCTGCATTTAACCTTGCAATCTTTGCTCACTCTGGCTGCCTGAATTGCTCTGTGTTCTATCTTTGTTCATGCTCAAAGAGATGAGAGACATAAAATTACAGAAAGTTTACAGTGAATTCACAGTACAGTAACAGTCCATGTGGCCTGACTATTTTATGGCACTGTTTATATTCTACATGCGCCTCTTCCCACTCTGTAAACTGTATCTTTCCCTTTCAATCTATCCTTCTGCTTCTTTCTCCCTTCTGCATTTATTCAGCTTCTACTTCATCTATGATCATTCAACTTACTGGGAGGGAGGTATGTAGAGATTGCCTACACTTCACTAATTATTTGTTAATTGCAGCCAATGGGGAAGCAACATCAACAATAAACCCTTTGGCACTTGATCTATCTATTCTCAGAGCCTTATCTTTACCTGTGAGGATAAACAATGCTTTAAAACTTGACATTTAAAGTTGGTTTCATTTTGCAGAATCTTTCTATAGAAAATAGTTGAGTGTTTCTGACAGAATTAGACTAAGAAAAAACTAGGAAAGGAGAAAGAACAAAATGTTACATTGGAAAATGTTTAAACAGTAAAGAAAATGAACAATAGCGCACTGAATTGCCGATTTACTGCAGCCAGTTTTACAGTTTGTATAAACCAATGAAGGCTCCCAAAACTGCCTAACATCTGAACAGAACATCAATCCAGACCACCACTTGATTAATACCCTAAATAGCAGCTACAAGAGCTAGTGTCTTCTTTATTAATAAATAGGGGTGAAATTGCCTTCGGGGTTAAAAACACAATTTTGTTTTTATAATTATCTGATTCCAATAACTGAATTTGGTGTCTTCATGTGCTTTTAGACTTTGCATTAATTTATAATGTTTTATTTCAGAATGTTCTCTAAGTAATTAAAATGTATCACTTATCGAGATTAATCTATTGAGTGATTGTTTTCATTCGTAATCTATCAAATTGATGCAAGTCGCAGTTGACGCATTAATGGAGTTTCAAATTTTAAAATTGATGGGATGGAAGCTGTTACGGCTCCCTCAAGGGCCGGCACTGTGTTGTATCTGATTCCCCTTCTACATGGAATATGAACTCCCCCGGTAATTGAGGGGGGGGAGCCTCCCCCCTGACCGGGAGGAGCTTCACAATATATAAACTGGCCTGGGTGCAGGTCGGGGAGGGTGTCCCTTCGGGGTGAGGAGTTGTATTGCTTGTGGTTATTGTGTATAATGTAAATAAACCTTGTTCTTATCCAGCCTACATCCGTTCCATTAAGTCTCTTTCTTTAGCTGCTACACTGGTGACGAGGATAAAGTGGAGCTGCCACAGCAATCGGGTTATCTACCATCCACCAGCTTTGCGCAAGTTGAGAAGGCACAGCCGGAGTGATGCACATCCAGAGTGGGAATTGCAACTTGGTAATTTGGTGCAGTGAGGTAATCGGGAAAGGTCAGTGGTAAATCTAATTCTGCTGTTTTTCAGTTAAAAGTGCAGATTGGTGTCTGATTGGCTGAAGCTGCCCCCACCCTAATTGCTGAGAGGCAGTTATCTGTCAGTCACCCGAGGCCTGTTAAGGGGCACAAAGGTGCACATTGTATTCTTCCCTTTGAAGTTTAGGTAGTTTGAGTCATCCTGGTTAGCTGAGGTCTGTATAAAAGACAGACCGAAAGCACACTCAGTAAGCTTTGTGCAAGTCGAGAAGACACAGCTGAAGTGATGCACATCCAGAGTGGGATTGCAACTTGGTAATTTGGTGCAGTGAGGTAATTCGGTACAGAGTGGGTGGAGGTGCTTTTCCCCTACTGTTTTGTTCTCTCTTTTTCTTCTGGCCTGTAACTTTTGACCTGCAGGGAGAGAACCAGAGAGCATCTGAGAGCCTGGGTGAGTTCTCCCAGTGAGCCAGAGAAGACACAGCTAGAGTGAGGCACAAACAAGAGTGAGTTTGGGAATTCGAAGCTGGGTGGGGAGGAGGTGCTTTTTAACCCTGGTAAGTGACTGGTGGTAAGTAGCTTTTCTTTTCATTGTCTAATTTATTTATTTTTCTTTCGTTTTTTGAAATTGTAGTTGTATAAGTTTACTTAAGGTTTAAGACATAGCAGGACATCCCAGACCCGTGTCATGATTCTCGTGTGCGATGTGGGAGCTCAGGGACATGTCCCTGGCTCTTTCACGTGCAAGAAGTGTGTTCAGTTGCAGCTCCTGTTAGACCGCTTGACGGCTCTGGAGCTGCGGGTGGACTCACTTTGGAGCATCCGCGATGCTGAGGAGGTTTTGGATAGCACGTTTAGCGAGTTGGTCACACCGCAGGTGAAAGTTACTGAGGGAGATAGAAAATGGGTAACCAAAAGACAGAGCAAGAGTAGGAATGCAGTGCAGGTGTCCCCTGCGGTCATCTCCCTGCAAAACAGATATACCGCTTTGGATACTGTTGAGGGAGATGGCTCACCAGGGGAAGGCAGCAGCAGCAATGTTCATGGCACCGTGGCTGGCTCTGCTGCACAGCAGGGCAGGAAGAAAACTGGCAGGGCTATAGTGATAGGGGACTCGATCGTAAGGGGAATAGACAGGCGGTTCTGTGGACGCAATCGAGACTCCAGGATGGTATGTTGCCTCCCTGGTGCAAGGGTCAAAGATGTCTCTGAGCAGCTGCAGGACATTCTGGTGGGGGGTGGTGAACAGCCAGCTGTCGTGGTGCACACAGGCACCAACGATATAGGTAAAAAACGGGATGAGTTTCTACAACCTGAATTCAGGGAGTTAGGAGTTAAACTAAAAAGTAGGACCTCAAAGGTAGTAATCTCAGGATTGCTACCTGTGCCACAAGCTAGTCAGAGTAGGAATGTCAGGATAGATAGGATGAATGCGTGGCTCGGGAGATGGTGCAAGAGGGAGGGATTCAAATTCCTGGGGCATTGGGACCGGTTCTGGGGGAGGTGGGACCAGTACAAACTGGACGGTCTGCACCTGGGCAGGACTGGAACCAATGTCCTAGAGCTGTTGGGGACGGTTTAAACTAATGTGGCAGGGGGGTGGGAACCGATGCAGAAAGTTGAAAGGTAGTAAAACAGGGACAGAAGCAAAAGGAAGGGGGAAAGTGTAAGGCAGAGAAGACACAGTCAAAAATAAAAAAGGGCGACAGTACAAGGTACAGTGACTGAGGGGAGCTCAGTGAATAGGCCCAGTAATACTAAAATGAATAAAACTGGAGATGTTAAGATTCAAAACAGAGGTAAAAAACCAACATAAGTGTACTTTACCTGAATGCTCGTAGTATTCGGAATAAAGTAAATGAGTTGATGGCGCAAATAATCGTGAATGACTATGATTTAATGGCCATTACTGAAACATGGTTAAAGGATGGTCACGACTGGGAGTTAAATATCCAAGGGTATCAAACTATTCGGAAAGACAGAGTGGATGGTAAGGGAGGTGGTGTAGCTCTGTTATTTAAGGATGACATCCGGGCAATAGTAAGGGATGACATCGGTGCTATGGAGGAGAAGGTTGAATCCATTTGGGTGGAAATCAGGAATAGTAAGGCGAAAAAGTCACTGAAAGTAGTAGTCTATCGGCCACCAAATAGTAACGTTATGGTGGGGCAGGCAATAAACAAAGAAATAACTGATGCATGTAGAAATGGTACAGCAGTTATCATGGGGGATTTTAATCTACATGTCGATTGGTTTAACCAGGTCGGTCAAGGCAACCTTGAGGAGGCGTTTATAGAATGTATCCGCGATAATTTCCTAGAAGAGTATGTAATGGAACCTATGAGGGAACAAGCGGTCCTAGATCTTGTCCTGTGTAATAAGACAGGATTGATTCATGATCTCATAGTTAGGGATCCTCTTGGAAGGAGCGATCGCAACATGGTGGAATTTAAAATACAGATGGAGGATGAGAAGGTAAAATCAAATACTAGTGTTTTGTGTTTAAACAAAGGAGATTATAATGGGATGAGAGAAGAACTAGCTAAGGTAGACTGGGAGCAAAGACTTTATGGTGGAACAGTTGAGGAACAGTGGAGAACCTACCAAAAGATTTTTCACAGTGCTCAGCAAAGGTTTATACCAACAAAAAGGAAGGACGGTAGAAAGAGGGAAAATCGACCGTGGATATCTAAGGAAATAAGGGAGAGTATCAAATTGAAGGGAAAAGCATACAAAGTGGCAAAGATTGGTGGGAGACTAGAGGACTGGGGTCTTTAGGGGGCACCAGAAAGCTACTAAAAAAGCTGCAAAGAAGAGTAAGATAGAGTATGAGAGTAAACCTGCTCAGAATATAAAAACAGACAGTAAAAGGTTCTACAAATATATAAAACAAAAAAGAGTGGCTAAGGTAAATATTGGTCCTTTAGAGGATGAGAAGGGAGTTTTAATAATGGGAGATGAGGAAATGGCTGAGGGACTGAACAGGTTTTTTGGGTCGGTCTTCACAGTGGAAGACACAAATAACATGCCAGTGACTGATAGAAATGAGGCTATGGAATGCATCCCAGAGTGCTAAAAGAGATGGCTTTGTAAATTGCTGACGCACTAGTGATGATTTACCAAAATTCACTAGACTCTGGGGTGGTCCCGGTGGATTGGAAATTAACAAACGTGACACCACTGTTTAAAAAACGAGATAGGCAGAGAGCGTGAAATTGTAGGCCAGTGAGCTTAACTTCAGTAGTAGGGAAGATGCTGGAATCTATCATCAAGGAAGAAATAGTGAGGCATCTGGATAGAAATTGTCCCATTGGGCAGACGCAGCATGGGTTCATAAAGGGCAGGTCGTGCCTAACTAATTTAGTGGAATTTTTTGAGGACATTATCAGTGCGGTAGATAACGGGCAGCCAATGGATGTGGTATATCTGGATTTCCAGAAAACCTTTGTCAAGGTGCCACACAAAAGGTTGCTGCATAAGATAAAGATGCATGGCATTAAGGGTAAAGTAGTAGCATGGATAGAGGATTGGTTAATTAATAGAAAGCAAAGAGTGGGGATTAATGGGCAATCAGTAGCTAGTTGTGTCCCTCAGGGATCCGTGTTGGGCCCACAATTGTTCACAATTTACATAGGTGATTTGGAGTTGGGGACCAAGGGCAATGTGTCCAAGTTTGCAGATGACACTAAGATGAGTGGTAAAGCGAAAAGTGCAGAGGATACTGGAAGTCTGCAGAGGGATTTGGATAGGTTAAGTGAATGGGCTAGGGTCTGGCAGATGGAATACATGTTGACAAATGTGAGGTTATCCATTTTGGTAGGAATAACAGAAAATGGGATTATTATTTAAATGATAAAATATTAAAGCATGCTGCTGTGCAGAGAGACCTGGGTGTGCTAGTGCATGAGTCACAGAAAGTTGGTTTATAGGTGCAACAGGTGATTAAGAAGGCAAATGGAATTTTGTCCTTCATTGCTAGAGAGATGGAGTTTAAGACTAGGGAGGTTATGCTGCAATTGTATAAGGTGTTAGTGAGGCCACACAGTGAGTATTGTGTTCAGTTTTCGTCTCCTTACTTGAGAAAGGACGTACTGGCACTGGAGGGTGTACAGAGGAAATTCACTAAGTTAATCCCAGAGCTGAAGGGGTTGGATTACGAGGAGAGGTTGAGTAGACTGGGACTGTACTTGTTGGAATTTAGAAGGATGAGGGGGGATCTTATAGAAACATTTAAAATTCTGAAGGGAGTAGATAGGATAGATGCGGGCAGATTGTTTCCACTGGCGGGTGAAAGCAGAACGAGGGGGCATAGCCTCAAAATAAGGGGAAGTAGATTTAGGACTGAGTTTAGGAGGAACGTCTTCACCCAAAGGGTTGTGAATCTATGGAATTCCTTGCCCAGTGAAGCAGTTGAGGCTCCTTCATTAAATGTTTTTAAGGTAAAGATAGATCGTTTTTTGAAGAATAAAGGGATTAAGGGTTATAGTGTTTGGACTGGAAAGTGGAGCTGAGTCCACAAAAGATCAGCCATGATCTCATTGAATGGTGGAGCAGGCCCGAGGGGCCAGATGGCCTACTCCTGCTCCTAGTTCTTATGTTCTTATGTTCATCTGGGCTTGGCAAGACCTCTGCCCCGAGCAGAACAATGGCGCTTATCGGTAAGCTGGAACCATTCAACACTCATACCGACCATTGGGCCAAATATGTAGAGTGAGTACAACTTTTTTTTTGTACCAATGCCATCACTGCTGATGAATTACTGTCACATTACTGACCTCCGTCAGTAGTCTGACCTATGCGTTGATTAAAAGCCTCGCCCACCAGCACAGGCCAGACAAGCTAACCTTGACGACATTGGTCGCCTTGGTCGAGAGGCATTTGAACTCATGGACCCCAATCATGGTCCACTGATACTGATTCCACAGATTTGCAGGCCCCAACTGAATCCAACGGGGAGTTTCTGACGCACATACAAACGCTCGCTGCTTCTTGCGAATTCGGGGCCACCTTCGCCGAGTGGGACCGTTTTGGCTGCGGGCTATGGGACAGAAATGGAATGAAGGTTGCTCCAGCAAGCTGTGGCCAACGTACTCTCCAGGGAGAGTGCCGAGCGAGCGAGGCCTCCAAGAACTTCTGAGCCTAGCCATCGGACATCGACATGACTGCCGGCTGGCCACAACCGGAAGTGAACAGCCGGGGCCTCCATGAGGATGGGCCCGCTACAGGTCCTGCGACTCACCCAGCTGTGACCGTGAAGCCGCGCCACCCCCCCCCCCCCCCCCCCCCCCCCCCCCATATCTGACATTCCAAGGTGCCATGACCAGGAGCAAGGCTCCTGGAGATCACATGGGGACGCTGTTCCCCGGCAGCTGGCCAGGACGCTACGCTGCCCCCCGCCCAGGGGCCGGGTGTGTTACATGTATGACAAAGAGAGGGAAGATGCTACATTGTGTTAAGGACCCTAGGACCGCACCTATCCGGGTCACGCTGCAAGTAACTGGCCACCCCACTGAGATGGAGCTCGACACGGGCGGTGGTCTCGGTAATCAGCCGTTAGATGTTTGCCGCAATCTGGACAGGCCTCCAGAGGTTGGAACTTTGGGACACGGGAACTAGGTTGGTTATTTACACCGGGGTCCTTCAGCCATAGAGGGCACCTCCCATGTGCCCATCGTATACATGGACCAATCGGTGTGTTTACCACTAGTGGTGGTCTGCGATTGGCTACGTTGCTTGCTGTTGATTTGGCAGTCCGTATTACGTATGTATGCCCTTGAGGCGAAAGGAGTGCTGGCCAAGTTCCCGGGAGTCTGCACCGAGGGCCTCAGTACCATAAAAGGGGCGGTGGCCATGATCAACGTAGATGAGAACGCTCATCCGCCAAGTGCCGTACGCACTGCGCCCCAAAGTTGACCCTGAGCTGAACCAGTTGGAATGCTTGGGCATCATCTGCCCCATCCGCTTTGCAGATTGATCCACGCCTTTGGTCCCGGTATTGAAGCACGACAGCTCTGCACATCTCTGGAGATTATAAAATTACTGTGATCTGGGTATCCCACCTTGACCCTTACCTGGTCCCTCATATCGAGGACTTGTATGCGAAACTCAGCGGGGGCAAAACCTTTACGAAACTTGATGTGAGCTATGCAAGTCTGCAGCTGCTCCTGGACTCTTTCTTGGCAACACAATCTACATTCAGAATTTTGGCGCCGGAGCTGCATGGGTCCCTGGTGTGGTTCTCTGGACAATGGGCCTGGTTTCTTACTTGGTCTAGATGCAAGAGCATGAAGCCAGAAGCCACCTGGTCCACTTCGGTGCCAGCACCTTTACCGGCCACGGCACTCCCACCTACATGAAAATGGCGGTTGTTGATACACTACACACTTTCCAGGCTAGCCTTACCACTGCCGGACCACCGGGGAGCGAAACCACTAGATAGAGTTCCTACTCTGATTGTTGTCCAAGGACCACGCTGGAAAGAGTACGTGTGGATATTGGGTGAGAACAGGATCAGACTCGTCAGGCACGCATTGCTCTATCATTGCCTTTCTAAAAAATTGTTCTTGCGATACGGTTATTACAGGTCACGCTAATTTTTATTGCCCATCCCTAGTTACCCTTGAGAAGGTGACCTTCTTGAATTAATTCATTAAAGATACCCCTAAAGTTCTGTTGAAATGAAATGAAATGAAAATCGCTTATTGGCACGAGTAGGCTTCAATGAAGTTACTGTGAAAAGCCCCTAGTCGCCACATTCCAGCACCTGTCCAGGGAGGCTGGTACGGGAATCGAACCGTGCTGCTGGCCTGCTTGGTCTGCTTTAAAAGCCAGCGATTTAGCCGAGTGAGCTAAAGGGAGCTCCAGGATTTTTATCCAGTGGCAGTGAAGGAATGGCCAATATATGTCTAGGTCAGGGTGCAGTGTGGTTTGGAGGTGGTGATTTTCCCAAATACCTGGTGCCCTTAAGTGGTGGAGGTCACCGGTTTTGAAATTTTCTCTTGAGAAGGCTGTGGTGAATTAAGCCATGCATCCTGTAGGTGGTACACACTGCAGCTACTGTATTGCCAGTGTTGGGACACCCTGGGCTTGTGTACGGTCAATTCTGGCCTCGCTTGACCTGGAGTCGCAACACAGTTGAAATTAACACTTTCGAAAAACCAAAGTCTTTGATCTTCGGCTGCCCGATAACTACAGTCACTGGCTTTCTAAAGGTAAACAATTTTTATTAATGAGAACTATAATTAAATAGGGAACAACTACAACTGGTTAACCACCCTCCCCTGCAGAGACTTTCTCTGCTAATGTTTAAGATCTCTGCATACTCTCCAGTGTTTTTCGAGCTTTTTTGCCGGGGTCCATTTTTACCAACCGGCCCGTATTCAGGACCCACGCAGGCCGACATTCCCGATCCACCATTTTCACTTTAATGTGGCAGCTGAGTCTGCTCAGTCCTCGCAATCTTACTTGCTTTGCTATTCAATGTTACATTTAATGACAATGACTTCAGCTAATGTTTAAGATCTCTGCATCCTCAGAAGAAAATAAGGTTTGTCTTCGAACTCACCATGTTTAGTCTTCAAATGTTTTTCAAGTTTTGAGGGTTTTAAACTTTCATTTGCCAGTGCTCCCCTGCATGTAACACAATTAATAACCCATCAAGTAATTATATTTATGCTGCTTTATTCCTGTTTTCAGCTTCTTCATAGATTGTTAACCAGAGGCTCTGGAGTTCGCACCAACACTGCTGGCAGCTACAAAGTGTGACTTGCTCCAGGCAGGAAGACATCAGTGATTTAAAAAAAAAAAAATCTGCTCCTGGGTCAGCATGCTGACGTCTGGAGGAGGCATTGTGCCCCACTGGACTCCGTGCTTGCGCACTGCTGAGCAGGCATGCATGTGCAGAATGGCTGGCATTCTGAAAGCCAGTCGCGGCCTGCACTTTCCAAAGCTGGTCGCACCGTTGGGCACTTCTTCCTGCAATCGTGAATGCCACGACGCATGGATACGTGACCCTCCTGAGACCCATCCGCGACCCTCTATTTGAAAATAACTGCTCTATATGCACACAAGACAGACAAACACAGGGGGGAGTAAAAACTACTGAAAAAGGATAAATGCCTGTTTAAGATGGACGTCTTCCAGTTAGGTTATTTCCGTCTCGGCTCCCAGTTAGATGTCTTTGCTTTCAGTCCGTAACGGTTTTCACTGTAGACTCACGGTGTCTAAACTTCTCTGGAGACTCTGAAACAGCAGGCAGGAAACATTTTGGAGAACGAGCAGTACACAGACTCTCCTCTGAGCATCCAGGAGCTTTCTGCCAGGTTCAGTGAAAAACAATTCCCACCTGGTAGTACCCAATTGCTGACTGTGTCTTGGCAGAATACGGAGCCTGACCAATCCTTGGCGTTCAGCCAACCAATTGAACCGGGTCCCTCCAATCTCTTGGGTGCCATAAAGTCGGTTCTTCTGTTCAAAACCTTCATAGCATAGTGTACTATTTTTCAACTTTTGAGTTCCTCTCTCTGCTCAACTTAAAAGGTATGTCTCCATTAAAGATCCATTGGCCAAAGAATGATAATGATAAGTAAAAGAAATAGAAAATAAAGGGATCAACAGTAAGGGCCCTTACACCAGTGGTGGAGAGAGTGAATGTTTCTAGTGATAAATGGGCATCCATTCAGCATAGTCTGAGCTCGACTAAGAAAAATGGCATCAGGATTGTACCTCTTAATGCTCAAATTACAGTAGCTTGGGGAGAACAGGACACAAACCTAGAAAATAGTAGTTCTTTTATAGTACAATATGGAGATGCCAGCGTTGAACGGGGTGGGCACAGTAAGAGGTCTTGCAACAAAAGGTTAAAGTCCAACAGGTTTTTTTTGGAATCACTAGCTTTCGGAGGTATATCAGCCATGATCGAATGGAGAGGGATAGGGCCATGCGACAGGGCAAGGTTTATAATTGGGGAAGGGGTAATTATGATGCGATTAGGCAAGAATTAGGGAGTATAAGATGGAAACAGGAATTGTCAGGGAAAGGCACAAATGAAAAGTGGAGCTTGTTCAAGGAACAAATACTGCGTGTTCTTGATAGGTATGTCTCTGTCAGGCAGGGAGGAAATGGCCGTGTGAGGGAACCATGGTTCACAAAAGAGGTTGAATGTCTTGTCAAGAGGAAAAAGGAAGAGTATGTAAGGATGAGAAAACAAGGTTTAGTTGGGTCGTTTGAGGGTTTGAGCTTAAAAAAAGGGCTCAGGAGAGCTAGGAGGAGGCTTGAGAAGTCCTTGGCGGATCGGATCAAGGAAAACCCCAAGGCTTTTTAATCTTATGTGAGAAATAAAAGAAAGACCAGTGTGAGGGTAGGGCCGGTCAAGGACAGTAGTGGGATATTGTGCATGGAGTCAGAAGAAATAGGAGAGGCGTTGAATACTCTTGGTGAATACTCTTGGTGAACACTGAGGAAAGGAATACTTTTCTTCAGTGTTCACCAAGGAGAAGGGCCAGGTTTTGAGGATGTGTGTGATACAGGCGGGTAGGCTGGAGGAGGTAGATGTTCTGAGGAAGGATGTATTTGCAATTGTGAAAAACTTGAGGGTCGACAAGTCCCCTGGGCCAGATGGGATATATCCAAGGATTCTTTGGGTGACAAAGGATGAGATTGCAGAGCCTTTGGCTTTGATCTTTGGGTCCTCACTGTCCACGAGGATAGTGCCAGTGGGCTGGAGAGTGGCGAATGTTGTTCCTCTGTTCAAGAAAGGGAATAGGAATGATACTGGTAATTATAGGCCAGTTAATCTTTCTTCGGTGGTCGGTAAGTTAATGAAAAATGTCCTGAAGGATAGGATTTATGGAAAGATGCAGCTTAATCCGGGATAGTCAACACGGATTCGTGAAGGGTAAGTCTTGCCTCACACATTTGATTGAATTCTTTGAGGAGGTAACTAGGTGTGTAGATGAAGGTAGAGCAGTTAATGTCATATACATGGATTTTAGTAAGGCGTTTGGTAAGGTTCCCCATGGTCGGCTCATGAAGAAAGTAAGGAGGTGTGGGTTAGAGGGAAATTTGGACAATTGGATAAGTAACTGGCTATCACAAAGAAAACAGAGGGTGGTGGTGGATGGAACATTTTTAGACTGGAGACCAGTTACCTGCGGTGTACCACAGGGATCAGTGCTGGGTCCTCTGCTATTTGTGATTTTTATCAATGACTTGGAGGAGAGAGCTGAAGGGTAGGTCAGTAAATTTGCTGATAACACCAATATTGGTGGAGTGGTGGATGAGGTGGAGGGCTGTTGTAGGCTGCAAAGAGACATTGATAGGACGCAGAGCTGGGCTGAAAAATGGCAGATGGAGTTTAACCCTGATAAGTGCGAGGTGATTCATTTTGGTATAAAAAACTTGAATGCGGATTACAGGGTCAACGGCGGGCTTCTGAGGAATGTGGAGGAACAGAGAGATCTTGGGGTTCACATCCACAGATCTCTGAAGGTTGCCACTCAAGTGGATAGAGCTGTGAAGAAGGCTTATAGTGTGTTAGCGTTTATTAACAGGGGGCTTGAGTTTAAGAGCCGTGGGGTTATGCTGCAACTATACGTGACCCTGGTGAGACCACATTTGAAGTATTGCGTACAATTCTGGTCACCTCATTATAGGAAAGATGTGGAAGCATTGGAAAGGGTGCAAAGGAGATTTACCAGGATGCTGCCTGGTTTGCAGGATAGGTCTTATGAGCAAAGATTGAGGGAGCTGGGGCTTTTCTCTTTGGAGCGGAGGAGTATGAGAGGCGACTTTATAAGATGATGAGGGGGATAGAGTGGATGTTCAGAGACTATTTCCTTGGTTGGATGTAGCTGTTACAATGGGACATAACTATAAGATTCAGGGTGGGAGATATAGGAGGGATGTCCGAGGTAGGTTCTTTACTCAGAGAGTGGTTAGGGTGTGGAATGGACTGCCTGCTGTGATAGTGGAGTCGGACACTTTAGGAACTTGCAAGCGGTTATTGGATAGGCACATGGAGCGCACCAGAATGACAGGGAGTGGGATAGCTTGATCTTGGTTTCGGACAACGCTCGGCACATCGAGGGCCGAAGGGCCTGTTCTGTGCTGTACTGTTCTATGTTCTATGAATGGTGGAGCGGACTCGATGAGCCGAGTGGCCTAATTCTGCTGCTATGTCTTATGGAGTCTAGCTCCTTCATCAGGTGAGTGACGAGGTGGGTTACACAGTCACAATTATCGACTAAGTCAATGATGCAAGACGATACTTTGGATGCAAGCATTTGTAGGCAATTGAGTCTTTACAGGTCCAGATGGTGTGACTGGAGAGGGATAATCACAGGTTAAAGAGGTGTGAATTGTGTCACGCCAGGACATTTGATAGGATTTTGCAAGCTCAGGCCAGACAGAGGGGGGTTAATGTAGTGAGACATGAATCTAAGGTCTCGGTTGAGGCCGGACACGAGTGCACAACTTGGCTATCTGTTTTTGCTTGGTGATTCTTCGTTATCGTGCATTCTGAAGGCCGCCTTGCTTACCCGAAGATCAGAGGCTGAATGCCCTTGACTGCTGATGTGTTCCCAACTGGAAGGGAACATTCCTGCCTGGCGATTGCCGTGTGATGTCCGTTCATCAGTTTTCTCAACGTCTGCATGGTCTCGCCAGTGTACCATGCCTTGACACATCCTTTCCTGCAGTATATGAGGTAGACAAGGTTGGCCAAGTCGCACGAGTATGTACCGCGTACCTGGTAGGTGGTGTTCTCACGTGTAATGGTGGTATCCATGTCGATGATCTGGCATGTCTTGCAGAGATTGCCATGGCAGTGTTGTGTGGTGCCGTGGTCGCTGTTCTGAAGGCTTGGAAATTTGAGGTTGTGCGGTTGTTCGAAGGTAAATAGTGGGGATGGCCTTGGCAAGATATTCGGCTTCATCGATGGCGTGTTGAAGGCTTCGAAGAAGATGTCATAGTTTCTCCGCTCCAGGGAAGTACTGGGCGATGAAGGGTACTCTGTCGGTTGTGTCTTCCAGGAGGTTTTTGCGATTTCTCTGAAGCGTTGGAAATGTTGATCAATGAGTCGAGCATCATATACTATTCTTAGAGGGCGTCTGTAGATATCTGTTATGTTCCTCCTCATCTGAGCAGATTCTGTGTATATGGAGGGCTTGTTCATAGGGGATGGCTTCTTTAATATGTTTAGGGTGGAAGCTGGAGAAGTGGAGCGTCATGAGGTTATCCGTGGGATTGCGGTAAAGCGTAGTGCTGAGGTGACCGTCCTTGATGGAGATGAGTGTGTCCAAGAAAGCAACCGATTCTGGAGAGTAGTCCATGGTGAGTTTGATGGTGGGATGGAACTTATTGATGTCATTGTGTAGTCATTTCAGTGATTCTACGCCGTGGGTCCAAAGAAAAAAGATGTAATCGATGTATCTGGTGTATAGTGAAGAGGTCTTGTTCGAACTTGTGCATGAAAATGTTGGTGTACTGAAGTGCAAATTTGGTCCCCATGACTGTTCCATTTGTCTGGGTGAAGAGCTTGTTGTCGAAGGTGAAGATGTTGCGATCCAGGATGAAGCAGATGAGTTGCAGAATTGCTTCTGGAGATTGACAGTTGTCGGTGTTCAGTACTGAGGCTGTTGCAGCAATTCTGTCGTCATGGGGGATGCTGGTGTAGAGTGCCGACACGTCCATTGTGACAAGGAATATTCCTGGTTCAACTGGTCCATGGGTGCTGAGTTTCTGTAAGAAGTCCATCGTGTCGCAACAGAAGCTGTGGGTTCCTTGTACGATGGGCTTCAAGATGCCCTCGATGTAGCCAGAGAGGTTCTTACACAGGGTCCTGTTGCTCGATACAATAGAACAGCCTGGTGTGTTGGCCTTGTGTGTTTTCAGGAGGCAGTAGAGATCTCCAATGTGGGGAGTACGTGGGATGACAGCACGTAGAGTGCTCTGAAGGTCTGGATCCAAATTCTTGATCAGTCTGTTGAGTTGGCGGGTGTGTTCTTTGATCGGATCTGCGGGTAACTGTCTATAATGTTCCTAGTTGTTGAGTTATCGGTTCTTTGCAGTAGTCTGCTCTGTTCAGTATGATAGTGGCCCCTCCTTTGTCTGCTGGTTTGATGACAATGTTGCGGTTGGTCTTGAGCGCGGATGGCATTGTGTTGTGCTTAGGTGACGCTCGGAGCTGTCTTGTGAATGCAACTGATGAATCTGGCATTGACCTGACTCCTGACGGCTTGAGCATACATGTCGAGTCTAGGGCAGCGACCTTCCAGAGGCGTCTTTCCTCTTCAGTTGCTGCACCACAGATCTCAGTTTGCTGTTCCGGTTCATTGGTAGTCGCCTTGGGTTTGCTATCGGCCTCTTGGGGTCTGTGGAAGAACTCCCGGAGCCTCACTCGCCTGATGAATTCCTCCGTGTCTGCCGCAAGACTGATGGTGCAGAAACTGAGCCCTTTGCTGAGGACTTCGATTTCCTCTGGTTGAAGGTGTAGTCTGACAAGTTTACCAGGAGAGGCTTGGTTGCTGCTGCTGGTGATGCCCAGTTTCTCAAGCTTCCTGTTCTTGGTGTGCATATGGTTGGGGTAGTACCGTTGTCTCGTCTGCTTGGCAGTGTCCCACAGCTGGTCTGCTGCATCCTGAGCGCAAGTTGAGAAATTGGACTCTATCTTGGTTTCCCGGTTGCGGCGTCTGCTGTAGAGCTGGTGTATGAGGTGGTTGAGGAGTGTGAGAGAGGTGTGATGGCAGAGTCTGTGTTGTAGTCTGTGTCATAGGTCGACTTGAGTGGGTTTGTGATCGACTTGAGTAGGTTCAATAAGTTCAGTCCCACCATCAGACTTACCATTGACTACTCTCCAAATCGGTTGCATTCTTGGACACGTGCATTTCCATCAAGGACAAGGACGGTCACATCAGCACTTCGATGTACTGCAAGCTCACCAATAACCTCGCGATGCTCCACTTCTCCAGCCAGCTTCCACCCTAAACACATTAAAGAAGCCATTCCCTGTGAACAAGTCCCCCATATACACAGGATATGCTCAGATGCGGAGGAACGTAACAGACCTCTAAAGACGCCTTCATAAGAACGGGATATGGTGCTTAACACATCGATCAACATTTACAATGCGCCAGAGAAAAAAAACCACACCGACCTCCTCCGAAGACAAACATGGGACACAGCTGACAGAGTACCCTTCGTCAACCTGACACAGATTGGGTACAATTGGAGGCGACAATCTGTAAAGGAACGACCTTCCGGGCCCTGGCTTCAGCAACACTCCCATCCTCCTCAGCATTAGCACAACAAACCCAGTGTTAGCGGCCACGCTGCGAACGTGGACCCAGTTGAGACAGCACTTCGGGATAACCAAAATGTCCCCCATGGCCCCCATCTGCGACAATCACAGATTTCCCCAACCATGCTAGATACCACCTTCAAAAGATGGAGGCAGGACGGGGGCACACTGACGGTCGGTGACTTCTACGTTGGGCGCAGACTGCCGACACTGGACGAACTGACGAGGAAGTGGGAACTAGCAAAAGGACAGGAATTGAGATACCTCCAAATAAAACAATTCTTCTGCAAAGAGACTGTAGGGTGCCCCGGGGCCCCAGAAAACACACCACTAGAGGACCTGATAGGCACAAGCAGCGAGAAGGGGTGACTACGTGGGAACATATACGGTCATCTACTGGACAGAGCTCTAACACCACTGTACAGGACCAGACAAAAATGGGAGGGCGAACTGGGGACAGAGGTAGGATGGGGACTCTGGAGCGAAGCACTGAACAGGGCGAACTCCACCTCCTCCTGTGCAAGGCTAAGCCTAATGCAGCTCAGTGGTGCACAGAGCGCAGCTGACCAGAACCCGAATGAGCAGGTTCTTCCCGGAGGTGGAGGACAAATGTGAACGGTACCAGAGGGCCCGGCCAAACACACCCACATGTTTTGGACTTGCCCCAAGCTTGCTGGGTTTTGGACAGTCTTCTCCGAGACAATGTCCAAGGTTGTTGGGGGGGGAGGGTGAAGCCAAGCCCAATAGTGGCAACCTTCAGGGTATCGGAGGAGCCAGAGTTACACACTGGGAGGGGAGCCAACGCCCTCGCTTTCACTTCCCTAGTCGCACGCCGGAGAATCCTGCTTGGCTGCCGATCGGCACCACCATCCTACTGCAGGCTGGCTCGCTGACCTCTCTGAATTCCTCCTCCTGAAGAAGATTAAATATGCCATCCGAGGGTCAGAGGAAGGCTTATAGGCTATTTGGGGGCAGTTTGTCGGCCTGTTCCGAAACCTGGTCGAGGCCAGCAACGAGGAGTAAGCTAAGAAAAAAAAGATAGATGAGGATCCAAAGGACTGCGCAAACCGGGGGAGGGGGGTGGTCGGAAGAAAGGTAGGGAAAGCACAAGAGAAGAGGAAGGGTACTGAAGCCAAAGGGGAGGGGGGAAGAAAATCATAGATCAATCCAGAGGGCAATAAAATGTACATAGAGTTAGTTAAATGAAGGACAAAATAATTCTCTCTATAAAATAAAGTAAATTAGCGTGGGCAAGAAAAATGTAATGTATATATTACATTTTTATAAATATGAGAAAAGCTAATAAAAAGACTTTCAAACAAAACAGTACTCTTTGGCGTTCAGGACTTCCCTGGAGCGGAGGAACTACAACATCTTCTTCGGAACCTTCAATACGTCATTGATGAAGACAAACATCTTGCCAAAGCCATCCCCTCACCCCCACTACTTGCCTTCAAATAACCGCGCAACCTCAAACAGACCATTGTTTGCAGCAAACTACCCAGCCTTCAGGAGAACTCCGACCACAAAACCACGCAAACCGCTGCAAAATGTGCCAGATCATCGACATGGATACCGCCATTACACATTAGAATACCACCCACCAGTTATGCGGTACATGTTCGTCTGACTAAGCCAACGTTGTCTACCTCAATGCTGCAGGAAAGGATGTCTCGAGGCATGGTACATTGGCGAGACCATGCACACACTGCGACAGCGGATGAATCGACATTGCACGACAATCACCAGGCAGGAATGTTCCCTTCCAGTCGGGAACATTTCAGCAGTCAAGGGCATTTAATCACTGATCTTCAGCTAAGCGTTCTCCAAGGCGGCCTTCAGGACGCACGACAACGCAGAATCGCTGAGTAGAAACTGATAGCCAAGTTCCGTACACCTGAGTACAGCCTCAATTGGGATCTTGGAATCATGTCTCACTACATTAACCCTCCACTATCTGGCCTGGGCTTGCAAAATCCTACCAACTGTCCTGGCTTGAGACAATTCACACCTCTTTAACCTGTGATTATCCCTCTCTCCAGTCACACCATCTGGACCTGCAAAGACTCAATTACCTGTAAATACTCGCATTCAAAGCATCATCTTGCATCATTGACTTGGTCTATATATGTATTTGTGGAACCCACCTCTTCACTTATCTGATGAATGAGCTACGCTCTGAAAGCTAGTGATTCCAAAAAAACCTGTTGGACTTTAACCTGGTGTTGTAAGACTTCTTACTTCTATAGTACTGTTGTGTCATCAGTACCAGAAAGAAGTTGAACAGTGACTTTTTTTTCCTCCCAGGCCTTTTTCCTTGATCTTATTTGCTGTTAGTTATCCAAGTGTCACAATACCAAAGGTAGTTTCAAGGGAATTAGATTTGTATTGGTAAACATTAGAAATAAGGTACAGTTTTAAGTGGGTTTAATTTAATACTTCTGTGCCTAGAAGGATAAAACCTGTAGTTATATTCGTGCTGGACAAAGGTGTTTGTATGTGTAGAAATTGGTTAAGTTCCAACTGTGTTTCTATTCTTGGGGAGGGCTACGGTGTGAAGAATAAATAAACTAGCAGTGATTGCTTTGCAACTGGGGCCTTGTAAGGTAGGGAACCTTTAAAGTTTTAGTTTAGTTAAATTATTTGCAGTTGGAGATTGGTAGTGAGAGAGAAGAAAGCTCTGCTGGAAGCAGTTAGTTTAAGAAAGCTAAAGAGGGAACATCTTTTTCGACCTTGCTGAAGAAAAGCCATACTATGGAATAATGGCCAAGAAAACTGATGCCGAAGGTGAGGGGCTCCCGTAGCGGTGGAGAACAGGGAAGGGAAGGGAAAGGACGCGCACACCCCCCCCCCCCCCCCCCCCCCCAACAAAACAAACCGGTCACCAAGGGATCCTCGGCGGCGGAGGGAGCGGGAGAGGCCCAAGCGGCGGCGGCAGCAGCGGCGGGAGGGGCCCAGGCGGCGGCGGCAGCAGCAGGAGCAGCGGCAGGAGAGGCCTGGGCGGCGGCAGAGCGGAGCGGCGTCTACATCACCCCCCCCCCCCCCCCCCCCCAGGGGCCGGAACGGAGCGGCGTACATACCCCCCCCACCCCCCCGCGGAGCGGAGCGTCGTCCATAACCCCCCCCCCCCAAGGACCGGAGCGGAGCGGCGTCCATACCCCCCCCCCCCCCCCCCCCCCCCAAGGGCCGGAGCGGCGTCTCCCCCCCCCCCCCCCCCCCAAGGGCCGGAGCGGAGTCTACCCCCCCCCCCCCCAAGGGCCGGAGCGGAGCGGCGTCCATACCCCCCCCAAGGGCCGGAGCGGCGTCTACCCCCCCCCCCCCCCCCCAGGGCCGGAGCGAGTCTCTTTCCCCCGCCCCCCCCAAACAGGCCCGGAGCAGCGTCTCTTCCCCCCCCCCCCCCCCCCCCCCCCCCCAGCAGGCCCGGAGCGGAGTCTCCACATACACACCCCCCCCCCCCCCCCCCAAAAAAAAAACCGGCAGCAGCCACCACGTGGCAAGAACAAAGGACTGGACAGACTCCTCTCACTCTCTCTCTCTCCTGCGTGGGAGAGGTAGGGGAAAAGTGAGGGGGGGAGAAAAAAAAAAGGACTTATTTTTAAAAAAAGAACACTGTTAAAGAGAAAGGGGGAGGGATATATATATTATTTTCTCTTTCTCTACACCCACTCCCATCAAAGCAAGCCCACCTGAGGGGAGTTGCATAAAAGGAGGTGGGAGAAAATAATTAATAAACAAATAAATAAAATAAAAATCGGGCATCGAAAAAGGGGGAACAGAAAAACGAGGGGAGAAGAAAGGATGAAAGGGAAGGGGGAGAAAAAAACGCCAGAAGGGAGCCAAGGGAAAGGGGGCACCAAAAGCAGGCAGGACAAAAGGCAAGCCATCTCACGCGAGCGGATTAGCACACGAAGCAGCGGGACGGATGTACCGCCGCATCAAAAAGAGCCGGACAGACAGGTGCCCTCTCCCCTGGGGTTAGAGGGGGGCGTGAATTGGAAGGAAGCCTTTACTGAGGTGGTGAGGGAGCAGCTGCAGGCAATCAAGGCAGAGTTGAAAGCAGACGCAGAGGCCGCAGCACAGGCAGCAGTGGCCAGGGCCATGTCAGGGGTGCAGCAGGCTCTGACCAGATTGGAGGAGAAAGTGGAAGCTCAAGGGAAGAAACTGGAAGCTCAAGGGGGGAAACTGGAAGCCCATGAGGCAACCATTAAGGAGCTAGAGAAAGCAGCGACAGACATGAGCGACCGGGTCACGGCCCTAGAAAGGGAAGTGGCGAGTCTGGGCGCAACGCAGGGGAGCCTGAAGGGCAGGGTAGACGACCAAGAAAATAGCTCGAGAAGGCAAAATGTTAGGATAGTGGGCCTGCCAGAGGGGACCGAGGGTAGAAACCCCACAAAATACGTGGCTGCAATGCTGGGCAACTTAGTGGGCAGGAAAGCTTTCCCCACCCCACCGGATCTGGACAGAGCACATCGGTCGCTGCGCCCGAAGCCCAAGGAAGGGGATCAACCGAGAGCAGTCATAGCCAAACTGCACCGGTACCGGGATAGGGAGGCAATCCTGCGCTGGGCCAAGGAAAATAGTGCCAGCAAATGGGACGGGCACACCATCCGAATATATGAAGACCTTGGAGTGGATATATCTAAGAAACGGGCTGAGTTTAACAGAGCGAAAGCGGCTCTCTACAGGAACAAAGTGCGTTTTGGTATGCTGTACCCAGCGAAGCTCTGGGTCACATACCAAAACAAGGAATATTTCTTTACAGCCCCTGCTGAGGCGAATAGATTCGTCGAGGAGCACGGGCTGGAAGAACAGCAGGGGGGGTAGGGACGAGAGGCCCCTGGCAAGGAGCAACGACATGCCAATGGGTAGGATGGGGGAAGAGCAGGCAGAAAACCGTAGAGGCCAGGTAGAGGAGAAGCGAGACAACAACCTCCGAGAGGGGAGCCACCGTAATAGCAGGAAAGCTAGCGCCGGGGGCACGCAACAAAGCAGGGCCGCTGCGCACCCCCAACAGGGGGAAGGCGCCAGGCAGGGGAGGGGGGAGATCACCCACCAAAGTCGGGAGAGCAAACGGGGACAGGAATAGGGTATAGAGGAGCAAAGGAGGGGTATACAGGGGAGGAGGGTAGAGGGAGAGACCAGGGGGGGGCACACAGGGAGGGGAAAGGTAGGGTCAAAGGGACAAACGAGGCCAGAAAAGGAACAGGGCTACAAAGTACCACAACCAAGGGCTCGGAACAAGGAACCGCTGCAAGCACCCACCCAGTACGGTCTGTGGGCAAAGGGGCCCCCCAGAGTGCAGGGGACTACCCGCGTGGCGGACACACAGTGGACGGCCATGGCGGGTGCCCCCAAGACAAGGGGAAACCCCGGAGCGCAGAGACCCGAACGCATGGGGAGAGCAGTGGTAGCGGCCATCCTGGACGGCCCCCTAACAAAGGGAAACCCCGGAGGGCAGACAAACATGGTTAATCCCACAGGAACGAGGGGGCAGAAGCCCCCCACCAGAATAATCACCTGGAACGTAAGGGGACTTAACGGCCCAGTGAAGAGATCCAGAGTCCTCACCCACCTCAGAAATATGAGGGCCGACATAGTCTTCCTCCAAGAGACGCATCTGAGGGAGCAGGACCAACTGCGGGTAAGAAAGGGCTGGGTGGGACAAACCTACCATTCCTGCTATGGGACAAGGGCCAGGGGGGTGGCGATACTGATCGGCAAGAGGACAATGTTTAGGGCGACAAAGACGGTTACAGACCCAGGGGGGCGATATGTCATGGTCAGCGGGGCCCTGGATGGGGCGCCGGTAGTCCTAGTCAACGTGTACGCGCCCAACTGGGACGACACGAGCTTCATCCAAAAGACCATGGCAGAAATCCCGGACATAGCGACGCATCGACTAATCATGGGGGGGGACTTCAACTGTGTACAGGACCCAAAGATGGACAGATCAAACCCCAAACGGGGAAAACCTCAAACATGGCAAGGGAACTCGGTCACTTTATGGAGCAGATGGGAGCTGTGGACCCCTGGAGGTTCGCCCACCCGGGGGAGAAAGAATTCTCCTTCTTCTCCCCAGTACACAACGTGTTCTCCAGAATTGACTTCTTTGTGGTGGGGAAAACGGTGCTTCCAGGGATAGACAAGGTGGAAACTCCGCAATTGTGATATCAGACCACGCCCCACACTACATGGACGTGCGGCTGGAGACGGGAAGGGCCCAGCGCCCCACATGGAGGTTGGACGGTGCCTTACTAGCTGACAAGGCCTTCAGCGAAAGGATAGCGCGGGCCATAGCGGAGTACACGGAGAACAACCAAAACGGGGAGGTATCATCCTCCACGTTCTGGGAAGCGCTTAAGGCCGTAATAAGAGGGGAAATCATTGCCTTCAAAGCGCAAAGAGATAGGGAGGAAAGGGCGGCTGGGCAGAAGCTGGTCGACTCCATACTGGAGGTAGACCGTAAATACTCCGAGGCCCCGACCGTAGAGTTCCTGGCGGAGAGAAAAGAACTACAAAGGAACTTTGACCTGCTCTCCACCAGGAAAGCAGTGCACCAACTCCGCCAGGCACGCGGGACCCTGTACGAACACAGAGACAAAGCCAGCCGCCTGTTGGCACACCAGCTGAGAAAGCAGGCAGCCACCAGAGAAATTGGGCAAATCAGGGGTACCAGAGGCATGTTGGAAACAGAACCAGAGAGGATTAACGAAGCCTTCAAGGCCTTCTACCAAGGGCTGTACACCTCAGAGCCCCCAACGGGGAAGGCTGGGATGAACCGGTTCCTTGATGGACTGGTCATACCAGTCGTGGGAGAGGGAAGGAAACGGGACCTGGAAGCACCACTAGCACTGGGAGAGATCATGGACAGTATCAGCTCCATGCAGACGGGGAAGGCGCCGGGACCGGACGGATTCCCGGCGGACTTCTACAAAAAATTTGCGACAGCGCTGGCCCCGCACCTGCGGGAGATGTTCACAGACTCGCTAGCTAGGGGCACACTGCCACCCACGTTAGCACAGGCCTCAATCTCGCTGATACCTAAGAAAGACAAAGACCCAACGGAATGTGGGTCATACAGACCCATATCTCTGCTGAACGCAGACGCCAAAATACTGGCCAAAATCCTAGCCAAAAGGCTAGAAGACTGTGTACCTGAGGTGGTCACAGAGGACCAGACGGGCTTCGTCAAAGGTAGACAGCTCACCTCGAACATCAGGCGCCTGCTGAACGTGATAATGACCCCCTCCGGGGAGAGAACACAAGAGGTGATCGTCTCCCTGGACGCAGAAAAGGCCTTCGACAGAGTCGAATGGAAATACCTCATAGAGGTACTGGAGCGGTTCGGGCTTGGAACAGGGTTCACCACTTGGGTAAAGCTCCTATACAACGCTCCCATGGCGAGTGTACGGACCAACAATACCAACTCCCAATACTTCCAGCTGTACAGGGGCACCAGACAAGGATGCCCACTGTCCCCACTGCTGTTCGCACTAGCAATCGAACCGCTAGCAATTGCGCTCAGGGCAGCAAAAAATTGGAGGGGGATCCGAAGGGGAGGCAGAGAGCACAGAGTCTCACTCTATGCAGACGATCTGCTCCTCTACATCTCGGACCCACAAAGCAGCATGGACGGAATCATCGCGCTCCTGAAAGAGTTTGGAGCCTTCTCGGGCTACAAACTCAACATGAGCAAAAGCGAGATCTTCCCAGTACACCAGCAAGGGGGGGGGGTCAGCACTAAAGGGGCTGCCGTTCAAACAAGCCCGACATAAATTCCGCTACCTGGGGATCCAAATAGCCCATGACTGGAAAGGGATCCACAAATGGAACCTCACCAGCCTGGCGGAGGAAGTAATAAAGGACCTGCAAAGATGGAACACACTCCCACTCTCCCTCGCAGGAAGAGTCCAGACGATCAAAATGAACGTATTGCCCAGGTTCCTCTTCCTGTTTAGATCCATTCCGATCTACATCCCCAAGGCCTTCTTCATAGCGCTGGACAAACTTATCATGGCGTTCGTATGGGGGGGTAAAAATGCTAGGATCCCAAAGAAGGTCCTACAGAAAACAAAATCCAGGGGGGGGCTAGCCCTCCCGAATCTACAATTCTACCACTGGGCGGCAACAGCCGAGCGAGTAAGGGGATGGATCCAGGAGCCAGAAGCCGAGTGGGTGCGTGCAGAGGAGGCCTCCTGCATGGGGACCTCCCTCCGGGCCCTCGCCACGGCAGCACTCCCATCCCCACCCAAAAAACACTCCAGCAGCCCAGTGGTGACAGCCACCCTCCAATCCTGGAACCAACTGCGGCAGCAATTTGGCCTGAACAAAATGTCGGACAAGGCTCCCATCTGCAACAACCATAGGTTCAAACCAGCACTGACTGACGCCACCTTCAAAAGGTGGAGACAGGACGGGGGGACACTGACAGTCAGGGACCTATACACGGACGACAGGATCGCAACACTGGACGAACTGACAGAGAAATTTCAGCTAGCTGGGGGGAACGAGCTACGGTACCTGCAGCTCAAAAACGTCCTACGAAAGGAGACAAGGACGTACCCACAACCGCCACGACAGACACTACTGGAAGACCTACTGGACGCAAGTATCCTAGAGAAAGGGAACTGTAGTGACATGTATGGCTGACTGGTAGATAGGGACGACACCGTACTGGACGCAACAAGAAGGAAATGGGAGGACGACCTGGGGATGGAGATAGGGTGGGGACTCTGGAGCGAGCACTGCATAGGGTCAACTCCACCTCCACGTGCGCAAGGCTCAGCCTGACGCAACTAAAAGTGGTACATAGAGCCCACTTAACGAGAAACCGTATGAGTAGGTTCTTCCCGGAGGTGGAGGACAGATGTGAGCGGTGCCAAAGAGGCCCGGCCAACCACGCCCACATGTTCTGGTCTTGCCCCAGACTTGTGGAGTACTGGACAGCCTTCTTCGAGGCTATGTCCAAAGTGGTGGGGGTGCGGGTGGAGCCATGCCCGATATTGGCGGTCTTCGGGGTTTCAGACCAGCCAGATCTATTCCTGGGGAGGAGGGCGGACGCCCTTGCCTTTGCCTCCCTGATCGCCCGCCGTAGAATCCTGTTTGGCTGGATGTCAGCAGCACCGCCCAGAGCTGCAGACTGGCTGTCCGACCTCTCGGATTCTCTCCAAATGGAGAAAATCAAATTCGCCATCCGAGGGTCGGACGACGGCTTCCACAGAACGTGGGAGCCATTCATGCAGTTGTTCCGGGACCTGTTTGTGGCCAACGTACAAGAGGAAGAATAGTCGGGGGAAGGTAGCCGGCGGGGAGGGGGGGGGGGCTACGGGCTCATTACGGGGGTTTGATGGCTAGCTAAGGCCCAAAACCAAACTAAATAAATGCCAATAAACATGTTGGGGAATGTAAAATATGTATGCCGGCAAAGAGGGGGAGGCCACAGTTATTACTACGAAGATGCTCACCTGTAAATATATATGTTAATTTTTGCGTGTTTTTTTTTCTCTCTAACAATTTGTAATTTGTTCAATATAAAACATGAAAACTGAATAAAAAAACATTTATAAAAAAAGAAAACTGATGCCAGAAATCTAAAGTCCAGCTTTTTAAAGAAACTAGAGAAATAGAAAGAAGTGTTCCAAGAATCTGGAGTTAAGTGAACGAACAACAAGATATGGTTCAGTCTAATTTAGGACAGAGTAAACAAAGTAATCTGAGTTAAAGAGATAATTGATCAAAGAACAGTACAGTACAGGAACAGTCCCTTTGGCTGTCCAAGCCCGCACCGGTCAGGTGTCCTATCTAGACTAACCGCCTATATTCTTCGATACCGCGTCTGTTCATGTCTATCCAGATAAACCTTAATGGTCGTTGACATATCTGTCTCAATCACGTCACTTGGCAGTGCATTCCAGGCCACCACCACCCTCTGTGGAAGGAAAAATAACTTCCCTCGCACATCCCACTGAACCTATCTATTCCCCGTCACCTTGAACTTGTGCCCCCTTGTAATTGTTATTTCCACCCTGGGAAAAAGCCAACAACTGTTCATCCTATCTATACCCCAAATAATTTTATAAACCTCTATCAGGTCACCCCTCGGCCTCCGCATTTCTAGGGAGAACAATCCCAATTTATTCAATCTCTCCTCGCCCTCCATATCGGGCAACATCCTGGTAAACCTTTTCTGTACTCTCTCCAAAGCCTCCACGTCCTTCAGCTAGTGTGGTGACCAGAATTGGATACGGTATTCCAAATGTGGCCTAACCAACGTTCTGTATAACTAACATAATTTGTGAGCTTTTATACTCAGTACCCCATCCGATGAAGGCAAGCATGCCATATGCTTTCTTTACCACGATGAGGTGGTAATTAGGTTTAAAGTAGGATAGCAGCCTTCAAGCTAAAACAAACATCTGTCATTTTACTACAGTCTGGCAATTGAAAGTTAAAGCAATTGTGAGTGGTTTGCGCAAGAGTCAAGACAAAGAAATCCTAAAGGGGTTGGTGCAAGACGTCCGGTTACGGTGATGCGGAGCTCAGCCGCACGTTCGGTGGCTCCCGCTTTTTTCGGTCTTTTGGGCTCTTTTAAGGGCCCATAGCGGCGCTGGCTGGACTTTTCCCGGTGGGGGAACACATCTGCTGCGTTTATCTGCCGGTGGATGGACTGGACCAGGAGCGGGGCGATCAAAAAATTGGCTTTGGAGCAAAGAAAGGTGCGAGGCAGGAAGAACAAGATGGCGGTGGGCGGGGAACCAGCAGTGGGTGCAGGAGCAGCAGGAGCTGCTTAAGCGCTGTTTCAGAGAGCTGAAAGCTGAGCTGCTGGAACCGCTTAAGGCCTCACTGGATAAGCTCATGGTGACTCAGACGGCTCAGGGTGCAGAGATCCGCGAGTTACGGCACAAGGCCTCGGAGAACGAGGATGAAATCCTAGGCCTGGCAGTGAAGGTGGAATCGCACGAGGCGCTCCACAAAAAATGGCAAGCGAGGATCGAGGAAATGGAGAACCGCTCGGGGCGGAAGAACTTGCAGATCCTGGGCCTCGCGGAGGGGCTGGAGGGATCAGACCTGGGGGCCTATGTGGCCTTGATGCTGAACTCGCTAATGGGTGCTGGGTTCCTCCAAGGGCCCTTGGAGCTGGGGGGGTGCCCATCGAGTGTTGCTGAGAAAGCCCAGGCCGAACGAGCCGCCAAGGGCGGTGCTGGTCCATTTTCACGGCTTCGTCGACCGTAAGTGTGTGCTGAGATGGGCTAAAAAGGAGAGGAGCAGCAGGTGGGAGAACGCAGCGATCCGGATTTATCAGGACTGGAGCGCAGAGGTGGCGAAGAGAAGGGCTGGTTTTAACCGGTCGAAGGCAGTGCTGCAGAAGAAAGGGGTGAAGTTTGGCCTGCTACAGCCGGCAGGCCTCTGGGTCACTTATAAAGACCGCCAGTACTACTTTGACTCCCTGGAAGAGGCCTGGGCCTTTGTCCAGGCAGAGAAGCTGGACTCGGACTGAGGGGGGGTTGGGGACTGATGTATATTGTCTGGAGGAACTTTTTTGTTGGTCCTTTTTTGTTTTTTCTCTTTTTGGGGCTTTTCGACTATTTATTTCGGTGTTTTTCTCACTGGTGGAGGGTTGGGGAGCTGTATTGCAGGCCCGTTGGGTCGTGCGCCATTTTCTTTCCCGCGTTTTAGGTCGGGGGCGGGGTTTCAGATGGAAGCGCGGGCTTTTTTCCCGCGCTGGAGGCAGAGTGGGAGGGGCCTGCACCAGGCGGGGGAGTGGCGGTTGTGTCACACCGGGGGGTCCTTGGGGTGGCGGGAGCAGCCCAGCAGGAGTCGGCTGACTTACGGAAGTACGACGAGAGGGGCAACGCAGCTAGGGGGGCCCTAGCTAGGGGGGTGTTGGGGGTAGGGGGGTACCGGGTTGCTGCTGGAAGGGCCGAAGGGGAACAGATGGTGATTGGGGGGGGGTCGGGATGGGGATCTGCCACCGTGGGGGGGGGGGGGGGGGTCGGGATGGGGATCTGCCACCGTGGGGGTACTGCGGGCACGTGGTGGGCCGAGGGAGAGTTATGGCTGACCGGTGCAGAGGGAGGGAATAGAGCCCCCCGATTCGGCTGGTCACATGGAATGTAAGGGGGCTGAATGGGCCGGTGAAGCGGGCCCGGGTGATGAGCACTTGAAGGGGCTAGGGGCGGACGTGGCTATGCTGCAGGAAACGCACCTTAGGGTGGCGGATCAGGTTAGCCTGAGAAGAGGGTGGGTTGGACAAGTGTTCCATTCGGGGCTAGAAGCGAGGAACCGGAGGGTGGCGATTTTGGTGGGGAAGAGCTTGTCATTTGTGGTGTCGAGTGTGGTGGCGGATAGCTGTGGCAGATACGTAATGGTGAGCGGTAGACTCCAAGGGGAGCGGGTGGTGCTGGTCAATGTGTACGCCCCAAATTGGGACGATGCAGGCTTCATGCGGCGCATGCTGAGCCAGATTCCTGACCTTGAGACGGGGGGCTTGATATTGGGAGAAGATTTTAAGACAGTGCTGGACCCGGCCCTGGATCGTTCAAGGTCCAGGACCGGTAAGAGGCCGGCGACGGCCACAGTGCTAAGGGAGTTTATGGACCAGATGGGAGGGGTGGACCCTTGGAGGTTTATGAGGTAGGGAGTTCTCGTTTTTCTCCCACGTCCACAAGGCTTACTCCCAGATTGACTTTTTTGTCTTTAGCAGGGCGCTGATTCCAAGGGTGGTAGGGGGTACTCGGCGATAGCCATATCAGACCACGCTCTGCATTGGGTGGAGCTGGGGAAGGGGGAAGGATCAACGCCCGCTGTGGAAGTTAGAGGTGGGGCTGCTGTCGGATGAGGAGGTATGTGAGCGGGTCCGTAGGTGTATAGAGGGGTATTTGGAAGCTAATGACAATGGGGAGGTGCAGGTGGAGGTGGTCTGGGAAGCGTTGAAGGCGGTGGTTAGAGGGGAGCTGATATCTATTAGGGCGCACAGGGAGAGGGGGGAGAAAAATGAGAGGGAGAGGTTGGTGGAAGAAATGGTAAGGGTGGACAGGAGGTACGCGGAGGTCCCGGAAGAAGGGCTTTTGAGGAAGCGTCGTAGTCTCCAAGCGGAGTTTGACATATTGACCACCCGGAAAGCGGCAGCGCAGTGGAGGAGGGCGCAGGGGGGTGGTATATGAGTACGGGGAGAAGGCAAGTCGGATGCTGGCCCACCAGCTCCGGAAGCGGGAGGCAGCGAGGGAGATAGGGGGAGTTAGGGACGGAGGAGGGAGTCTGGTGCGGAGTGCAAGGGGCATTAACGGGGTGTAAAGGACCTTTTATGAGGAGTTGTACCGGTCAGTGCCCCCTGGGGAGGAGGGTGGGATGGACCGCTTCTTGGACAAGCTGGGCGGGGGGGGGGAGCACCAGCTGTCGCTGTACGCGCACGATTTACTGCTGTACATTGCGGATCCGGTGGGGGGGGGATGCCAGAGGTGATGGGGATCCTGGGAGAGTTCAGACACTTCTCTGGCTATAAGCTCAATGTGGGGAAGAGTGAACTGTTTGTGGTGCATATGGGGGACCAGGAGAAAGAGATGGAGGAGCTCCCGCTGAAAAGGGCGGATACCAGGGAGTCCAGATAGCCAGGAGCTGGGGGGCCCTGCATAGGTTAAACTTCACGAGGCTGGTGGAGCAGATGGAGGAGCAGTTCAGGAGGTGGGATGTGTTGCCACTCTCCCTAGCGGGCAGGGTCCAGTCGGTTAAGCTGACGGTGCTCCCGAGGTTTTTGTTTCTCTTCCAGTGTTTACCCATTATGATTCCAAAGGCTTTCTTTAGGAGGGTTAACAGGAGCATTACAGGGTTTGTGTGGGCGCAGAAGACCCCGAGGGTGAGGAGGGTATTCTTGGAGCGAGGCAGGGAGGTGGGTGGATTGGCACTGCCCAACCTGTGTGGGTATTACTGGGCTGCGAACGTGGCAATGATTCGTAGGTGGGTGATGAAGGGGGAGGGAGCCGCACGGAAGAGGATGGAGGCGGCGTCCTGTGTGGGCACGAGTTTAGAGGCGCTGGTGACGGCCCCGTTGTCGCTCCCCCTGGCAAGGTACTCTTCGAGTCCGGTAGTGGTGGCTACCCTCAAAATCTGGGGGCAGTGGAGGAGGCATAGGGGGCATCTGGTCCCCAATACGGGGGAACCACGGGTTTGTACCAGGGAGGATAGATGGAGGGTTTTTGAGTTGGCACAGGGCAGGTATCAGGCGGATGGGGGACCTCTTCCTAGACTGGAATTAATAAAATGGAGTCTGGATTTTTGAATGCAAACCACAAAGGGAAAGCATGCTCGTGAGAAAAGATTTTAAGATGTGTTTTGGGGGAAAAAATTCATGGGATCCTCTGAGGGGCAATTGAGGAGACATCTACAAACATTTACTTGGGGTTCAGAGCGGGGAGTGTATTTACCCACAATTGTTTTGAGTGGTTAAAAGGGACTTTATGTTAATGAGGCCATTGCAGATAAGATGTACTTTGTAATCTGTGTTAATCCTACAACCGTGTGTGTAATTGTTCAGAGTAAAGGCATATTGTATCATCCAATTTGTTTCATGCTTAATAAATGTTTTTCCTTGCTGTTAAAACTAATTAGCTGCCCTGTGACTCTGTTCTTCCATGTTTCTTTTTTAAAAGTTACGATCTTTTGAGCCAGGGTTCCATTCTGGAATCTTGTCATCCAGTTATAACACCAACAGGTCAGTATGATTGATCCCACAGAAACTGGGGGTCAGGAACCCCACCATCAGGAGAGTTATCTGGAACGTAAGGGAACTTAA
Source organism: Scyliorhinus canicula (assembly GCF_902713615.1). Lineage (NCBI taxonomy): Eukaryota > Metazoa > Chordata > Chondrichthyes > Carcharhiniformes > Scyliorhinidae > Scyliorhinus > Scyliorhinus canicula. The sequence continues at coordinate 99,398,299 of NC_052146.1, read as the reverse complement.
CAGTCTGGTGAGAAGATCCAGAGTCTTTGCCCACTTGAGAAGGCTGACATCATCTATCTACAGGAGACACACCCAAGCGAGAAGGACAGACTGCTGGTAAGGAAGGGCTGGGTGGGACAAACGTACCATTCATTCTATGAGACGAGGGCTGACGGAGTAGCCATACTGATCAGTAAGAGGACAGAACTCGGAGACCAGCACGGTTATGGGCCCAGGGGGGACGGTACGTCATGGGAGGCAGTGGACGACTTTAACTGTGTACAGGACCCACTGACCGACCGATCAAACCCCAGGAAAGGGGGAAAGAAACAGGCATGGCTAAGGAACTGGGAACATTTATGGAACATATGGGGGCGGTGGACCCATGGAGGTTCCTGCACCTGGGTGAGAAGGAATTTGCGCTCTGTTCGCCAGTACATAAAGTATACACCCGAATTGACTTCTCTGCAGTGGGGAAATCGGTGCTTCCAGGAATGGTCGGAGCAGAATACTCCATGATCGTCACCTCTGACCACACTCAGCAGTACATGGATGTGAGGTTGGAGATGGGCCATGTTCAGCGCCCCACATGGAGGTTGGACACGGACCTTCTGGCCGGCAGGGCCTTCTGCCAGGAAGCATCTCAGGCCATTGGCGACTACGTGACTAACAACCGGAACGGGGAAGTCTCACCTTTCACGTTCCGGAGGCACTAAAGGCTGTGATCAGAGGGGAAATTATAGTCTACGAGTACTCTTGAGGCCCCGACCATAGAGCTGTTGGCAGAGAGGAAAAAGCTACAGATGGACTTTAACCTGCTATCCACGAGAAAATCAGTGCACCAACTCCGCCAGACACGGGGTACCTTCTACGAACATGGATAAAAGGCTAGCCACCTACTGGCTCACCAACTGAGAAAGCAGGCAGCCACAAGGGAAATAGCGCAAGTAACGGGTAACAGAGGCAGACAGATAGCTGAACCAAAACAGGTCAATTGATCATTTGAGACCTTCTAACGAGGATCGTACACCTCCGAGAACCCCCCCCCCCCCCCCCCCCCCCTCCCCCCCCCAGACGGGATGCAGGGATGAAACAGTTCCTCGATGGACTGGATATGCCAGTTGTGGGGGAGGACAGGCGGGGGGGAACTGGAAGCCCCAATGGATATGGGAAAAATCATGGAGAGCAGCAGCTCCATGCAGGCGGAGAAGGTGCTGGGACCGGATGGTTTCCTGGTGGACTGCTATTAAAAAATGTACACCGGCCCTGGCCCCACATCTAAGAGATATGTTCGCAAACTAGCTAGCAAGAGGCACTCTGCCTCCTACACTAGCGCAGGCCACGATTTTGTTGCTACCCAAAAAAGACAAGGACCTGACGGAATGTCGCTGCTAAATATAGACGTGAAGATACTCGCAAAGGCCCTGACTAAAAGGCTGAGAACTGCATACTAGAGGTGGTTGCAGAAGACCAGACGGGATTTGACAAGAGTAGGAACTCACTGAGAACATAAGGCGGCTGCTGAATGTAATAATGACCCCCCCCCTCCCTCCCCCCAGGGTAGAGAGCACTGGAGGCCTTCAACGGAAATGGAAGTACCTCCTCGAGGTACTGGAGCGGTTTGGGCTCCGAGTAGGATTCACCACCTGAGTTAAACTCCTGTACAACGCCCCCAATGCGAGCGTTCGAACCAACACCATCAGCTCTGAATACGTCCAGCTGCGTAGAAGCACAAGGCAAGGATGCCCACTGTCCCCGCTCCTGTTTGCCCTAGCAATTGAACCCCTGGCGTTCGCTCTGTGTAACGTGAAAAGCTGGAAGGCCATCCAAAGGCGAGGCAGAGAGTTCACTCTATGCGGATGACCTATACGTCTCGAAACCACAGGAAGGACTGAGAAAGATCCTGAAAGAGTTTGGAACCTTTTCGGGTTACAAGCTTAACCTGGGCAGGAGCGAAGCATTCCCAGTGAACCCAAACGGGAGAGGGCATAGCTGGAGGGACTCCCATTCAAACTAGCCCAAATCAGATTCTGATACCTGGGGATCCAAATAGCCAGAGACTGGACGCAGATCCACAAGTGGAATCTGACAAGCCTGGTGGGGAGAGTGCAGACGTTCAAAATGAATGTACTGCTGAGGTTCCTCTTCCTGTTCGGATGCATACCGATCTTCATCCCCAAGGCATTCTTCCAAAGCATAGAGAGTTTAATCATGTGTGTGGGTGTGGGGTGGTGGGTTGGGGGGGGGGGGGGGGGGGGGGGGGGGGGGGGGAGGAGCGAGAGAGAGAGAGACAGCCCTCAAACCAGCACTACAAAGCAGGATAATTTGGGGTTGCCTGGCATTACCAAACCTCAAATACTATCACTGGGCAGCCACAGCACAAAGAGTGAGGGGATGGGTACACAAACCCAATTCGGAATGGGTGTGGATGGAGGAGGCCTCCTGCAGGAGACTACCCTCCAGGCCCTAGCCACGGCAGCGCTCCCAACTCCCCCAACAAAATACACATCCAGCCCAGTGGTATTTGCCACACTTAAAATGTGGAACCAAATGAGACAACATTTTGGGCTGACCGAGATATCCCCATGGCTCCCATCTACGGAAACCACAGGTTCCCACCCAGCCATGCTAGGCACCACTTACAAAAAATGGAGACAGGATTGGGGAGCATTGACAGTCAGGAACTTCTATATAGGAAACGGACTACTAACACTGCAAACTGACGGAGGAGTTGGAACTACAGATGGGACAAGAAAGGAGGCGCTTACAAATACAACACTTCTTCGCAAAGAGACAGTAGGGTACCCCAGGGCCCCAGAGACCACACTATTAGAGGATCTGCTGAATACAGACAGTAAGGATGGGGGAAACTGAGAAAATGTATGGACAACTACTGGACAGGGTCCGAACTCCACGAGATGAGACCAGACTGAAATGGGAGGACGAACGGGCAGAAATGAGTTGGGGACTCTGGAGCAAAGCACTGAGCAGGGTCAACACCACCTCCTCCTGCCCATGGCTCAGCCTCATGCAGTTCAAAGTGGTGCATAGAGTACATCTAACCAGAACCTAAAAGAACAGGTTCTTCCCAGAGATGGCGGCCAACTGAGAACCGTGCCAAAGAGGCCCGGCCAACCACACCCACATGTTTTGGGCCTGTCCCAAACTTGTTGGGTTTTGGACAGTCTTTTCCGAGGCAATGTCCAAGGTGTGGGGATGAGGGTGGAGCCATGCCCAAAAAGTGGGAACCTTCGGGGTATCAGAGCAGTGAGAGCTACACATGGGGAAGAAGGCCAATGCCCTAGCTTTCGCTTCCCTAATCGCAGGCATGACAAAAACCACAAGGGGTGGGGGGAGAGAGGGAGCGGAAGCGGGGTGCGGCACCTCCCTGAACAAACAGGGAGGATACCAAGGGGGAGTGAGAGGGCTGGGAGTCGGGGAGGTAAGGATAGCACATGGAGACAGGTGGGTAAAAAATGTAAATAAATATAAAGGAATCTCTTGTATGTACAATATCGAACACAAAATGCAACTGTATATGAAATCGAAAATACCAATAAAATTCTTTTAAAAAAATATTTATATATTTCCAAATGGGGATGGTGAGTGATTTGGAGCTGAAATTGCCTGAGGTGGTGTTCACAATATGCCTGCTTCCGTGATCTTCCAGGTGGTGGAAGTTAAAAGTTTGGTGTTAGCGAAGAATTTTTGATTTCTTAAAAATAATACTGTATTAAAAGTTGTTTTGATGCTATCAAATCAATAATCACGTTTGTGGCATATAGTTACAGTATTAAAATATTTTATGAAGCAAAATAATTGCTTCCATTGCATATAGTTAATATTGGAAGTTTTAGCACTGGGCTAAATCGCTGGCTTTGAAAGCAGGCCAGCAGCACGGTTCGATTCCCATAACAGCCTCCCCAAACAGGCGCTGGAATGTGGCGACTAGGGGCTTTTCACAGTATCTTCATTGAAGCCTACTCGTGACAATAAGCGATTTTCATTTCATTTCATAAGCTATATTTTAAGCTCTATTAAAGTTAATACAATCAAATTAATTTATTGCTGAAAAGGATACATTTTTTTGTTGAAGCTTTTCATTTTGCACTCATCAGAACAATTCATGAATACCAAATGTAGAGGGAACAACAATTTATACTATGTGAGAAGAATGCTGATTGTTGACTTCTATATTTTGATGTGAACCACAAGCTGTTTCTTATATTGACCGAATGATCACACAACTAGTGTATTAGTTCAAAGACAGTTTAGTAATAACACAAGACTTATTACTATATGCATTAATGCACGCGACTATGCACTAAACTAGACATAATAACGTAAGATGATCTTAACTTCGGGGTGACCGGCTCTGTGCGAGATAAGGCCTTTATCTGTCCACGTGGGTTGGTTGGAAGTCTTCAGGTTCGTCTCGGCTGGGCTCGCCCTCCAGGTAGCGATCACGGGTCCTTGAACTTGGCTAGTTGATATGCTGCAATTGGTCGCACACAGACCGGTCCAAAAGAGGCCGTCCTTTAGGTTTGTAGTTCTTCTTATCGCCCTGGGCTTTCGTGCTCTTTGGGGCGGTCCTGACTCCAGATCCAATAGATCAATAGGGTTTCGATCATCCTCATTGATCCTGGCCAATTAGGGGGCGGATACCTCGGTGGCTGGGTGGATCCTAGCTACCATTGTTCTGCGCACGTCGGCCTTTCCAAATAAGGGGAAGTGGCGCCGGTTAGTCTGCTACTGTTGTAACTCCTTGATTCAAACTCTAGTGGCCTGAGGGAAACGGTGATTGACTCTTAATGGATACAAGTTTCAGTCAGGTCTGGCTTCTTTGCACAATACACAGAGGCTGTGTACCTGTCTGTGTCCAAGCTGGCCACAATTCCCATGGTCCTTTGCAGGTGGCCATTCTAGATGGATACATGATTGATTGGCAAGTAGACTCTAATTGGTAGAGATGTTTACATGGAGAATGCATCAGTTGATGCCTATTGACAGTTAACTGCCAAGAATTGTTTAATATTTAATCCAATCATCTTGACAATGATTGCTCCATGCATTGCACTGCGGAATGAAGCAGCGACTGGCTGTCACTTATTTCGCTGAAAAAGGTGCAATATGTATACATGTTCTTTCTATCTGCAAAGAAAAGGGTTCTGTGTATTACTATATGTATCTTCCAGTGCACACACATGAGTCACGCTGCAGGCCTGACTGACTATCTTAAATTAGTCATCAGCATAAATTTTAGCACACTGAGGATTATTTAGCAAATGTTATCTAATCGCAGATTCACATGTTGGACATTGTGTTTTGCAAGAGCAGGCTGGTTGGGTATGGTTTGTTCATTATCCATTGCAAACAGAGGAAGGGACATGCTGTTTGTTATGATCCGCCAGTCTTTGGGATGTACGCTCTATATCCCTGGCATTACACTGGCATGATGTACCATTACTCATTTGTGTGATGAGCAGAACACGTTTTTGGCTTGATGACAACATCCTGTTACTGGTGAATGCCACTTGTTTTGCGATTGCATTGTTGCAGCATGAAACAGCTTGCTTCACCTATTGCTCAAATTTTTGCGATACCTTGTTCTTCCATGTTAATCAGAGGTAGACTGCACACTTGTCATGGCTGAAGGTGATGGCCTTAGGTCCATTCATGAGTTTGCACAATATAAAGTGAGAAATTATTTGATCAGGGTAGCCATTATCCCAGGGATCTCTTTGCACCCTATTTCTGCATCAAACATGCATGGTGAACAAGTGGCTTGGGCCATATTTACAAAGTTGCTGATGAGGCCAGTCTTAGTGCGTTCTGGAACTGTAAGAATCCCAATGTGTATTTCGACCAGTGGAGGAAGGCTTGTGATAGACGATGGTAAAGAACTCCCTGCAGATTTCCCAACTAGTATGTCAAGGAAAGGGAATTTGTTGAGGTTGAGGGGCGACCTGATAGAGGTCTACAAAATTATGAGGGACATAGACAGAGTGGATAGTCAGAGGCTTTTCCCAAGGGTAGAGGGGTCAATTACTAGGGGGCATAGGTTTAAGGTGCGAGGGACAAGGTTTAGAGGAGATGTACGAGGCAAGTTTTTTACACAGGGTAGTGGGCGCCTGGAACTCGCTGCTGGAGGAAGTTGTGGAAGCAGGGACGATAGTGACATTTAAGGGGCATCTTGACAAATACATGAATAGGATGGGAATAGAGGGATACGGACCCAGGAAGTGTAGAAGTTTTTAGTTTAGACGGGCAGCATGGTTGGTATGGGCTTGGAGGGCCGTAGGGCCTGTTCCTGTGCTGTACTTTTCTTTGTTCTTTGTTTGACTGCTCCATTTCAAAGGTGATTTTGAGCATAGGATGGAGCCAATTAAGACGTGCTGCTACGGATTTAAATATGGCACATGTATCACCCACATTTAAGAAAAATGCAAGGGGTAGAAGATTCGGTGTCATTCCATCGAATGAATATTTCTCATGGAATCTAACAAAGATGTGTGCAAGAGCTGGGCCTAGAAGGAATCCCATGGTAATACCATCTATTTGGGCAGAAGTGGTGTTGTTAAAATATGAACTCAGCAATTCGCACCGTTGAGTTCTCTTCTTGTATATTATGAATTGCTGTTTATATTTGGTAATCTTGCAAACGAATTGTCCTGATGAATGTAAAATGGTTTTCACAAAAGTGTTTTTTTCAACAATACTCGAGTGAATTTTGTTGGGAACCACAGAACCTATATTTTTGTGGCATCGACGTTCGATGTTAACCTGAAAATAGTTATTCGGAGATCACATTTACCTGCTGCTCCCTCATGATTTTCAATGACCTCCTGAGAAGTGATGATATCAGGAATTTCACATGCGTTGCTTCAGAGATGACCCACCATCATAATCTGAAAATGCTCCAATATCTGTTGGACGTCAGCTCAGGAAGGTTGTCTTTGCTAATGTGTGCACCATGTGTTGATTATATATTTATGTTAGTCCTGGGAAGTAGAACATTTCTATCAATCAGCGTCAGATTTTAATATCTCCAGTTCCCTTCCAACATTGAGAGCTGCCAAATAAATTACTTTTGCTGTTTCTGAAAGGTTTCTTAGGACCAACCTTAATGTCACTAACGTGACATTGTTTGACTTTTCAAAGACAGGTTCCTCGTGTCTGTTGGAGTGGAACCTAGAGGGGATCCCGTGGCAACATCATTTATTTGGGGATATATAGTGTTGTTAAAACATGAACTTGGCAACATCATACAGTTGAGTTTAGATGTGATTCTGCAATTGGACAACAATTGCTGAATAATCCTCAAGATTTAAAAAATTATGCTGACAACCAAGGATTGTCAGTTTGGTTCATAGTGTGGCATGTTTGCGTGTGCCAGAAGTGACATATAGTAATACACAGAATCCTGTTCTTTGCAGACAGTGTGACGATTGGAAGACTTTAGGAATATTGGATTCAAAGTATTGGGTAATTTAAAGGGATAAAAGCCTGGGTTAAAATGTATTCAACTGTAGTGATGTTTAATTCTGTTTTGCACAGCCTCGCCAGAAGGTGAAATTGGCAAAGGAATGTGTTTTTCAGTCTGGGCTAATGGAGCGCAGTTGAATTCTGACCTGTCTGATGCTGAGTCCACAATTCTCCCATAGTAAGATTGATTAAGAGCTGTCTGTTTCTTTTCTTGTTGTTTAGTAATCGTAAGTTCTTTCCGGGTATGAAGTTTAAAAAAGTTAATATTGTCGTCATAATGATGTTTTGTTTAAAAATATTGAGCCCTACTATTTCATGCAATTTGGAATGAATCATTCTTTCCGCACAATCTTATAAATAAACTCAAATATTAGGGTTTCGGTCCAGTATCCTAGCCTCTGTTGGATTCTGGTCTGGGATTGTAATAACAGAAAGAACACATACCCACATTGTGCCTGTACAGTGCAGAAGGAGGCCATTCGGCACTCTACCCCGTAAACCAAACTAAGGGGCAATTTTGCATTGCCAATCCACCTAACCTGCACATCTTTAGACTGGGAGGAAACCGGAGCACCCGGAAGAAACCCACATAGGCACGGGGAGAAAGTGCAAACTCCACGGTCACCTGAGGCTGGAATTAAACCCGGGACCCTGGAGCCGTGAGCCAGTATTACTAACCACTGTGCCGCCATGCCTCCAAGCTAAACAATATAAGTAACGGCCCTTTGCTGATTTATTCCTCAAGGCAATGCCTTGTCAAGAGTCAGTTTGTCTGGTTTAAATGTCAAACAATGGTTTCCAATTAAGCTACATATATTACTACACAGGCACTGTTCTTTGTTCGTTGGAACATGTACACACATTGCATCTGTTTCAGCTGAATAGTGAGATTTCTACTTTGGCGCCAGATTAAGATGGTTTTGTGTTGTATGGTAAACTAGGAATTAGACAATTCATGTAGGAACTATTTAACAAGGTGAGAATCCTGCTTTGGAATTTAACCCGAATTCTGGAGGTGAATGGACAGTGTTCACATTCTTTATACATTCTTACCCACTTTTGATTGAGGTAAAAATGTTTGATTAATTCCTAAATGTTCCTTATTTACTATGGTGCTCCATGTTTCTAGGGCAGCATGGTAGCATTGTGGATAGCACAATTGCTTCACAGCTCCAGGGTCCCAGGTTCAATTCCGGCTTGGGTCACTCTCTGTGCGGAGTCTGCACATCCTCCCCGTGTGTGCGTGGGTTTCCTCCGGGTGCTCCGGTTTCCTCCCACAGTCCAAAGATGTGCAGGTTAGGTGGATTGGCCATGATAAATTGCCCTTCGTGTCCAAAATTGCCCTTAGTGTTGGATGGGGTTACTGGGTTATGGGGATAGGGTGGAGGTGTGGACTTGGGTAGGGTGCTCTTTCCAGGAGCTGGTGCAGACTCGATAGGCCGAATGGACTCCTTCTGCACTGTAAATTCTATGTTCCAGTGGCTCAGAAGTTAATTACAATTTGATTGGACAAGATGGACCCTCTCAATTCTGCAACCAACTATACTGTTTAAAGGTCTTAAAAGTCCATTTTTTTGTTGCAGTTACCCTTCATGTAACACATGAAACACATGAACACATGGGCAGCAGGGTAGCATGGTGGTTAGCATAAATGCTTCACAGCTCCAGGGTCCCAGGTTCGATTCCCGGCTGGGTCACTGTCTGTGTGGAGTCTGCACGTCCTCCCCCTGTGTGCGTGGGTTTCCTCCGGGTGCTCCGGTTTCCTCCCACAGTCCAAAGATGTGTGGGTTAGGTGGATTGGCCAGGCTAAATTACCCGTAGTGTCCTAATAAAAGTAAGGTTAAGGGGGGGGGGGGGGGGGTTGTTGGGTTACGGGTATAGGGTGGATGCGTGGGTTTGAGTAGGGTGATCATGGCTCGGCACAACATTGAGGGCCGAAGGGCCTGTTCTGTGCTGTACTGTTCTATGTTCTACAGTCTTGTATTGATTTCAATTCCTATTGCCGGAAAATGAAGTATCCTGTGCCTCACAATGAACAACACGACTACCAAATGGCCATCACACAAGCCAAACCTTGTCACTGGTGTCTTCCAGATCCTCAGGACCTACACAGCCAATGAATTAGGTTTGATTTTACTTTGCTCCTGGGAAGTTCCTTGGGAGCAGGTTGATTACAGTGAAGGTGCTTATGTAAATAAGTTGTTGTTGACTTGTGGTCACTGGTGTGGAGGTAAACGCAGCGATCAATTTACCCCTCCAGCAGTTGGATATCACACACATTGCTTCACAGTAAAGCAACGCCCATGGAAGATAGACCCACTAGTATTAAGAAAGAAACGCAGGAATTAAATTTTTAAAAAGCTGTTTACATTTTAATTTTGGGAAATAAAGTTACATGCGGTAGGCAGTATTGAGGGGAGACTTATGGGCGTTTATGCAAAAAAAAAATTACGCCAACGCTGTAACTCGGTTACAGGAATCTGTAACAGACAGTAACGAGGAGGAAGGAATGTGCTGAAAGTGGATAATTTACCGAATGAAGGCGTTACTTAAAACAGCGCAGAGGGAAACTCTTGGGGAGGCGTTGACGCCTAATTAAGAGGTTCCGTGTAAAAAACGAGCTTGCAGAACACAAAGGAAGGGGAGGTGAAGATCGAGCCCGCCAGTGTCTCGGTTTCCTGTCCAGTTAATTTCCCTCGTCTCGGGGACACTTTCTTTTGTGTAGCGGCGTCCAAGGCGTGTGTTACTGGAGAGCCACGCGAAATAATTTGTAAATGTGAACCAGCCGCGCTATGGAGAGCAGGCAAGCCCCTTGTAAAACCGATCGCCAGAGAAACACTCAGCCCGCTTCAACACCCATCCGAGGAGCAAGGACAGAATAAAATTAATCAAGAAAGGAGGTAAAAAGAGTTCCCCAATCTATTCTGTCCGTGCGCTCGTTTGAATACAATGACACCCTATACAGTTATTGCGAAGTTTAATGATGATGCTTGGAATATCTTTGAACCTCTTAGAAACGCAATGACCGAGCGCCCTTTTTAACTGTCCGAACCTTGCCGACAGAAAGTTTATGATGGCAATTTTCATTTGACTTAACTAAGATTAGAGCACTGGAATCAAAACGTTCAACTTAAGTAATTTAGACTTCAATTATTTAATTCATTTTTACTATAATCGCCAGCCTCGTTCATTTAAATTCGAAGACGAATTTGCATGGAAAACTGTAAATTATTGTTATGTAAAGCTAAATTCTTTTAATTTAACCTCAAAGCCGCACTTAGTACAAACCTGGTTATTGTTTTATCTCAGTGTCAATTTGTGGCCTGATTCTTTCATCTCAAACCTTCAAATTCATTTTATCCTAACCCTGCTGGCCTTGAATCTTCCCTGGGAAACTCCAAATTTGACATCTTTAAACGCTACTTACACTTCCCACATCACCAATGTACTGGGATAAAGGCTCATTACAACCACCTCCCCCTCTTAACTCATTCTTTATTAGAACTGTGGAATTGCTTGTCCTCTTCACCCTCCCCCCCCCCCCCCCCCCCCCCAAACAGCCTTCTCTACAATCTTAGGTCTCCAAAATCTAACCTTTGGATAAAGCCTAACCATAGAACATAGAACAGTACAGCACAGAACAGGCCCTTCGCCCTCGATGTTGTGCCGAACAATGATCACCCTACTTAAACCCACGTAACCCGTATACCCATAACCCAACAATCCCCCCATTAACCTTACACTACGGGCAATTTAGCATGGCTAACCCGCACATCTTTGGACTGTGGGAGGAAACCGGAGCACCCGGAGGAAACCCACGCACACACGGGGAGGACGTGCAGACTCCACACAGACAGTGACCCAGCCGGGAATCGAACCTGGGACCCTGGAGCTGTGAAGCATTGATGCTAACCACCATGCTACCGTGAGGCCCATGATTTGTAATTCTTCCAAACTTCCTCAGTTCAGCTTTGACGCCAACAATTTTTCTATTAAAAAACTGTACATTTAAGAGAAAGATAGTGGGAACCACACAAGGATGGCACAAGAACAAATAAAGAACAATATAGCACAGGAACAGGCCCTTCGGCCCTTCAAGCGTGCGCCGAACACGTGTCCTATCTAGACCAACCACCTGAATCCTTCTATACCCCGCCTGTTCATGTGCTATCCAGATAAGTCTGCACATCACCACTGAACCTTGCCCCCGTCACCTTTAACCTGTGCTCCCTTGTAATTGTCGTTTCTGCCCTGGGAAAAGGCCAGTGAGCTTGACGTCAGTGATCGTGAAATTGTTGGAAAAGATTCTCAGAGATAGGGTATATGCATATTTGGAAGTGAATGGTCTTATTAGCGACAGCCAGCATGGTTTTGTACGAGGGAGTTCATGTCTCACTAATTTGATTGAATTTTTTAAGGAGGTGACAAAAATGATTGATGAGGGAATTCCAGTGCTCTGTACCAGGCAACATCCTGGTAAAACTTTTCTGTACTCTCTCCAAAGCCTCCACATCCTTCTTGCGGTGTGGTGACCAGAATTGGACACAGTATTCCAAATGTTCCATATAATTGTTACATAACTTTTGAGCTTTTGTACTCGATACTCCGTCCTATGACGGCAAGCATGCCATATGCTTTCTTTACCACCATTTCCACCTGTGCTGCCACTTGTGACCTGCACGCCCAGATCTCTCTGTGTCTCTATGCTCCTGATGGTTCTGCCATTCATTTTATAGCTCCCACCTGAATTGGATCTACCAAAATGCATCACCTAGCATTTGTCCGGGTTAAATTTCATCTGCCATTATTCTGCCCAATTTTGCAGCATATCTACATCCTGTTGTATTCTCTGACAATCTTCATCACTAGCCACAACTCCTGCAAACTTAGTATCATCCGCAAACTTGCTAATCAGACCCTCTACGTTTTCCTCCAAGTCATTTATATATATATCACAAAGAGCAGAGGTCCCAGAACTGATCCCTGCGGAACACCACTAGTTACAGATCTCCATTCAGAAAAACACCCTTCCACTGCTACCCTTTGTCTTCTCTGGCCAAGCCAGTTCTGGATCCATCCAGCTAGTTCACCCCTGACCCCATGTGATCTAATCTTTTGCACCAGCCTGCCAAGAGGGACCTTCTCAAATGCTTTACTAAAGTCCATGTAGACAACATTCCCTCATCAATCATTTTTGTCACCTCCTCAAAAAATTCAATCAAATTAGTGAATTCCCTTGTCCAAAACCATGCTGTCTGTCGCTAATAAGACCACTCACTTCCAAATATGCATATACCCTATCTCTGAGAATCTTTTCCAACAATTTCACGATCACTGACGTCAAGCTCACTGGCCTATAACTATCCGGATTATCCTTGCAACCCTTCTTAAATAACAGTACAACATTGGCTATCCTCCATTCCTCTGGGATCTCACCTAAAGCCAACGAGGACTCAAAGATTTTTGTCAGAGGCCCAGCGATTTCATCTCTTGTCTCCCTCAGTCATCTGGGATAGATGCCACCTGGCCCTGGGGATTTGTCTACCATAGCACTTCCTCCCTCCTAATAACAACATGTTCTAAAGTGTTTTCATATCCCCCTGAGCCACCACCAATCAACATGCCCCTCTCCTTTGTGAATGCCGATGCAAAATACTCATTAAGGACCTCACCTACTTCCTCTGGTTCTACACATAATTTCCCTCCTTTCTCCTTGAGAGGGCCAACTCTTTCTATCGCTACCCTCTTGTTCCTAATATACATATAAAATGCCTTGGGATTCTCCATAATCCTGTCTGCCAAGGACATTTCATGACCTCTTTATGCCCTCCTAACTCCCTGCTTGAGCTCTTTTCTACTTTCCTTGTATTCCTCAAGTGCTTTATCTGTTTTTAGTTGCCTGCACCTCACATATATATATTTATTCTTTTTGACAAGGTTCTCAATTTCCCTGGTCATCCACGGTTCCTGAATCCTGCCTTTCCTGTCTTTACTTTTTACCGGCACATGCCTGTCCTGCGCTCCCATCAACTGCTCCTGAAAAGACTGCCACATGCAAAATGTGAATTTGCCCTCAAGCAGCCCCTCCCAAACAACAGCCTCCAAATCCTATCTAATCTGGTTGGAGTTAGCCTTCCCCCAATTTAGCTCCTTAACCTTGGGACAACACTCGTCCTTTCCCATGAGTATCCTAAGGCTTACGGAATTGTGATCACTGTTTGCCACATGTTCTCCACTACAATGTTGATGACCTGGTCGGGCTTGTTCCCCAGTACTAGGTCCAATAAAGCCCTCTCTCTCATCGGACTATCCCCGTATTGTTCCAAAAAACCTTCTTGGACACACTGAACACATTCCTCACCATCCAGACCCCTAGCCCCAAGGGATTTCCAGTCAATGTGAGGAAAATTAAAGTTTCCCACTACAACAACCCTATTATTTCTACATCTATCCAGAATCTGCTCACATATCTGTTCTTCAACTTACTGTGGACTGTTGGGAGGCCTGTAGTACACCCCCACCATAGTGACTGCCCCCTTCCTGTTTCTGAGCTGTACCCACAGTGCCTCGTTCCTTGATTTTTCCATGGTATCCTCCCTATGTACATCTGTAATAAGTTCCCTAACCAGTATTGCAACTTCCCCACCTTTTACCTTCCTCCCTGTCTCGTCTAAAACACCTATATACTGGAATATTGAGCTGCCAGTCCTGTCCCTTTTTTAACCAAGTCTCCATTACAGCAACCATATCCAAGTTCCGCTTGTGAATCAAGGCTTTAAGTTCATCTGTCTTACCTGTTTTACTACGTGCATTGAAGCAGATACACTCCAGACCTCCAAGCCCACTGAGTTCAACCTCTGCCAGCCCACTCTTCCTCTTAGCCAGCCTGACCCTGGTACCATGCTCATCCCCAGTCTCTGCACTTGCTGGCTTACTGTCCTGATCCCACCCACCTACCAAATTAGTTTAAACCCACCCGAACCATACTAGTAAACCTCCCAGCCAGGATATTGGTGCCTCTCCAGTTCAGGTTTAACCCGTCTTTCTTGTACAGGCCCCACATTCCCTGGAAGGCATCCTGGTGATCCAAAAAACTGAAACCCTCCCTCCTCCACCAGTTGTTTAGCCATGTGTTCAACTGCACTATATCCCTGTTGCTAGCCTTGCTAGCATGTGGCACGATGAGTAATCCTGAGATTACTACCCTAGAGGTCTTGCTTTTTAATCTCCTACCTAGCTCCCTAAATTGCCGTTGCAGGACCTCGCTACTCTTTCTACCTATGTCATTCATACCAATGTGGACAATGACCTCTGACTGATTTCCCTCCTGTTTTAGGGTGCTTTGTACCCGCTCAGAGACACCCAGGACCTTGGCACCAGAGAGGCAAATTACCATCCTGGAGTCCAAAGAGAGTCTAAAATTGGGAAGCAACTTTGTGGATTTAAGGGAAGTTTTTTTAAAAATGGCAAAGAGGCTAATGATGAGACCCAGGATGGACAAATCTCCCGGACATGATGGTTACCACCTCCAAGTATTAAAAGAGATTGGCGGAAAGAATTGAAGATGCTCAATTTCCCAAAGCTCTCTAGATTACAGAATTGTGCCTTTGGGTTGGGAAATTGAAAAAGCCACTCCATTATTTAAGACGGAGGGGAGGGAGAAACAAAGGAACCAGATCAATCAGTTGAACATCAATTTTGTAAAAGTTGCTAGCATTTATATTCCTGGTTAACCATGCGATTAAGTTAGTGTTGGACCATCTCCCATCGTTATTCAAAGTTACAGACTGCAAGATGCATATAAACGTCCAGGTTGCCACAGCAACTCGGACACCGAGTGAATGACCACACCGCCATTGGGATCTGTTATCAGAGCACAAGGACAGTATCAGCTGGTCAGAGAATTGGCGCCCACTTGTGAAAGATTGGTCATGTCTGAAAAGTGATGGTGATTAGGAGATGGCTGTGGTCAGACACCATCTGCATTTTGATTTTGCCTGCCAAACATCAGGAAACATATTTTCTTTAGAAGGGTCATGGTGTAGATTCACCAGAATGATGGGGGCTTAAAGGGTTAAATTACAAGTACAGGTTGCGTAAAAATAGTTTGCATTCCTTTTATTCAGACGCTTGGGAGGTGATCTACTTGCGATGTTTAAAATGATAAAGGAATCCAAAACTAGAGGGTATCATCTTAAAATTGGAGCTAAGCTAATTGGAAATGAAACTAGGAAGTACCATTCTCTACAAAGAGCAGTAAAACCTAAAGAATCTGGATGCTGGGGATCTGTTGACATTTTCAAGCCTGAGATCAATAGATTTTTGTTGATCAACAGCCGAGGAATATGGATGAAAGGCTGGTAATTGGCATTGAAGTTCAGATCAGCCATTGTCTAATTCATTGCCAAGACATTTTCCAGGGGATAATTAGCCTACTCATGTTCCTATGTCCTGCACTATTAAGTTTTGGCCCCTGACCATTGTGTATTTTTTTTCAATTCAAAACGTCTTGTGTAGTTTCATACAAAGCTAAAATAAATCAATGAATTGATTTATTTGTCGAGTTATCAGAAATAGGAGGGAGACGTGTGCCATGTGATCACTCGGGCCTTAAGTAAAATCATGGCTGACACCCCAATTCCAATTTCCTGCCCCAGTCCCATAATGTTTGATTAGTATTCATTGGTTTGTCAGTCTCAACCACTGAGCATCTGCAGAATCACAGAATTGTTACGGAGTAGGAGGAGGCCATTCAGCCTATCGGGTTTGCACCAGCTCTCGAAATGAGCATCGTGATTTAGTGCCGTTCCCCTGCCTTCACCCCCGTACCCCTGCACATTGTTTCTATTCTAATAATCTTCTAATGTTCTCTTGAATGCCTTGATTGAACCCGCCTCCATCACACTTCCAGGCATTGCATTCCAGACCCGAACCACTTGTGTGAAATCGTTTTTTTCTCATCTCACATTTGCTGCATTTGCCAATCACTTTAAATCTGTGCCCTCTCATTCGCGATCCTTTTACAAGTGGGAACTGTTTCTCCCTACCCACTGTTCAGCCCCCTCATGATTTGAACACTGCAATCATATCTCCTTTTAGTTACCTCCTTTTAGTCTTCCCCTCTCCAAAGTGAGCAGTCCAAACATCTTCAATCTATCCCATAATTGAAGTTTCTCATTCCTGGAACCATTCTTGTAAACCTCTTCTGCACTCTCTCCAATACGTTCACATTATTCCTAAAATGTGGCACCCAGAACTTTACACTACTCCAGCTGAGGTCTAACTAGTGTCCTATACAAGGTCAGCATAATCTCCTTGCTCGTGTGCTGTATGCCCCTCTTAATAAAGCCTGCTTTATTAACTGCTCACTCCATCTGCCCTGCCACATTTATATACCCAGGTCCTTCTGCTTGGGTAGCATGGTGGTTAGCATAAATGCTTCACAGCTCCAGGGTCCCAGGTTCAGTTCCCGGCTGGGTCACTGTGCGGAGTCTGCACGTCCTCCCCGTGTGTGCATGGGTTTCCTCCGGGTGCTCCGGTTTCCTCCCATAGTCCAAAGATGTGCGGGTTAGGTGGATTGGCCATGCTAAATTGCCCGTAGTGTCCTAAAAAAAGAGTAAGGTTAAGGTTTGTTGGGTTCCGGGTATAGGGTGGATACGTGGGTTTGAGTAGGGTGATCATTGCTCGGCACAACATCGAGAGCCGAAGGGCCTGTTCTGTGCTGTACTGTTCTATGTTCTATGCTCCTGCGCATCCTTTAGAATTGTACCCATTATTATATATTGTCCATCCATGTTCTTCCTATGAAAATGAATACTCTGCATTGAACTCTGCTACATGTCTGGCCACTCCATCAACTTGTGTAAGTCTTTTTGAAGTTCTACACTGTCCTGCCCGTTTATAGTGCTTCCAAGTTTTATATCATCCACAAACTTTGAGATTGTCCCTTGTACGCCAAGATCTAGATAATTAATATATATCAGGAAAAGCAAGGGTCCCAATACTGGCCCCATGAGAAACTCGACTACAACCTTCCTCTAGCCAGAAAAATAGCCATTGACCATTAATCTCTACTTCCTATTACTCAGCTAATTTTGTATCCACGTTGTTACTGTCCCTTTTATTCAATGAGCTAGAACTTTTCTCACAAGTCTGTTGTTTGATTTGAGAACTATAAGGATTCACAACACTCTTAGTTAAGAATTTTCTCCTTATCTCAGTCCGAAATGGCTGACCCCTTACCTTTGACCCCCTAGTCCTAGATTCTCCAGTCAGGGAAAGCATCACCTCTCAGATTTCTAAACTCCAGAAAACGTTGGATCAATCTGCTCAATTTCTCCTCATTAGACAACCCCGGATCTCAGATTGTGTATAATTCTGCTCAGATCAGCCTCATCTGCAATTGATCCTCCAAGTGCAATACATAATGTTCATTAAAAATATCTGAAATAAACTGAAATGGCATGGTAGATTGACACTTCTCAAGGCTATGGCCAAGTGTTGGAAAATGGAATTAGAATGGATAGATGCTTGATGGCTGGCGCAGACACGATGGGCTGAAGGACCTCTTTCTGTGTTGTAAAACCTGATGACTCCATAACCATATTGAAGAGCTGTGTTAGAAATCATTTAAGCTGCATGAATCTATGAACGTGAAGCTTTGTTAAAACACAACATGTATAATTTTACTCCAACTGATGTAGTGTGACTTGGTGTTGAATGTGAGACCAGGCTGCACATTGGTGACAGTAACAGTTACAATCATTGCCAAGGCAACGTTTATAAAAGTAACCTGTGAAAAGCTCTTTGATATTTTACTACATTAACTTAAAATTTTGTCGTCAGATTGTCTTGTTGGGGCCTTTCTGACATAGTTTCACTGGCATTAGTGGTAAACAAATACGTCGTTCTTGACCAATTCCAATTTGAGACTGGTATTGGATAGGGAGTATAATTAATTTTTGCTCACCTGGCATGACTGCAAATCTGGCCGTTGCAGGATTGATGTATCATTAATGTTTGGATACGGTTGATGGAATAATGTTCTCCCTGCTCTGTTGACATATTGTCTTAAGTGTAATGAGCTTAGGCAACCTGTATTCAGTTCCTAAACCTACCCCGCTCACAGCACCGAACAACAACTTGCATTTTTATATTCAAAAAAGGAAGACTTGCATTTACATACTGGTCTTCATGATGACTGGACATCTCAAAACATTGTATAGTCAATCGAGTACTTTTGAAATGTAGTCACTGTTGTGATGTAAGAAATATATCACCTTTAATCTTAGTTAAACATTCTAAAGCAAGTCAACCAAAATTTGACACCGAGCAACATAGAGAGATAGTAGGAAAGGTGACCCTTGGTCAAAAAAGTCTATAATTTGCCCTAAATGAATAATATTCCTCAAAACTATCACAAAGATAGTTGGTGTGAAGAACCCAACATTCATTCTAGTGCACCAACAGCTACTGGTCTGAGATTGAGGCAGGGCAGAAAGTTCCTCCAATCGGTTCTGCACATAATTTGTGAGTGAACTAGGTGCAAAATGTGGAAAATATTCCATCCATAAAATTCTGAAATGAACAATTTGATGGTCCTACTGTAACCCTCCAAAAATGAAATAAAATCAAATTAATAGTATTTCATTTCTGAGCAAGGCACCATGTGGTGCAGCTTGATGGCTTTTATCTGAAAGCTTAGTTCAAAATGGATTCAAGTTTGTGTGCCAACCATCTTCCTATGATGGTATCTTCAAGAACTGTCTCCGTGTAGCTGAACCTTGGGTCAAAAAGGTTCTTTAATATGTTTCTCCTCTTCTTTTCCCCCTACTATGTACACTGACTATAAGTGTAATTTTGTCAAGAAAGAATGGTGATATTTTTAATGAACAAAAGGAGGAAATTGAATGATTAATTTTATGTTAACCACTTCTCAACGTGCATCCTCTGTAGCCGAGAGCAACCCGAATGTGCAGAAGGATTTTCAGCATATGCCTGACTCCATAGGAATCAAAACAAAAATAGTTCAGCTTCCTGTTTTTTTTGGATGAAAGCAATTCTGTGGGACAACGCAGCCTCTGTAAACAACATTTTATATGCTGATGCCACTGGCATGCTGTGACTCAGTTCCTCCAACTTGCCCAAGTTCCAAGGTAGTTTTAATTTAAAAAAAACATATGTTTATTAAAAATGTTTCATAATAAACAAAATTATACCAAACAATTAACCAAAGTTACACAATAAAACAGCAAGATTAACAGGCAAAAGCACATACTAACTTAACCCCAAAAAGATAAACGAAACCGGAGACTAGCACCTTATAAAGGAAATGAATGGCAGCCATCTTAGGCAGAACCCTTCCACCAACCCTCAAATGGTTTACTTAACCTTCCCCAAATGTAAGAAACAAATGAGGTCACCCAACTAAGCCGAGGCACTGGGCAGAGTAGAAGATCTCCACCTGAGCAGAACTCTGCTCCGGGCTATTAACGAGGCGAAGGCGAGGATACCCGAACAGGCGCCGGAATGTTGCGACTAGGGACTTTTCACAATAACCTCATTGCAGTGTTAATGTAAGCCTACTTGTGACAATAAAGATTATTTTTATTATATCCACCTTCAATCCCGTCTGAAGCACCAGTGGGTCTTATACCCCAAAATGACCACCAGCGGACATGGATCGAAATCAATATTGAGTATCTCTGACATGGTGTTGAAGAAAGAGGCCCAAAAGCTTATCAAATTGGGACAAGACCAGAATATATGAGCGTGGTTAGCTGGCCCCCGAGAACAGCGCTCACACTTGACCACCCCAGGGAAAAGTCCACTCATCCTCGCTTTAGTCAGATGCACCCTGTGCACCACCTTGAATTGGATCAGGCTTAGACGAGCACATGAAGACGTGGAGTTGACCCTGTGAAGGACCTCACTCCATACCTCATCCAGAATTGGACCCAGCTCACCATCCCATTGCGCCCTCGCCTCACGCAACGGAGCTGACTGCGCTGAGAGGATATGGCCGTATTTGCCCAAAATAGTCTCCCCACCAATCCCGGTCAAAGACAAAATCCTCTTCAAAAAGGAAGAGGGTGGTGCAAGGAAAGGAAGGAACAGCCTTGTGTGAAAAGTCACATGTCTGAAAAGACTGGGACCAGGTAGTTGGAATTTATCCGTCGGCTCCTTAAACCTGGCAAACTTCCCCTCTACAAACGGACTCTAAACCCTTGCTATCCCATGACTTAAACGTCACGTCCAAACCCGCTAGCAGAAAAAGATGGTTATTGCAGATTAACGAAGACATGGAACAGAACTTAAAATGCTGCCTGAACTGCTTCCAGATTCTCAGGGTGGACTCTACCAGAAGAAAGGCAACAATACAGTTATTATTGGACCAAGGCTAGAAACAGTGCAGGAGCTTGCTCCCATTTGTCCCTGCTGCCTCACAACGCCAGGGGCCTGGGTTCAATTCAGGCCTTTAATGATTGTGTGTTTTGCACATTCTCCCCGTGTCTGCGTGGGTTTCCTCTGGGTGCTCCAGTTTCCTCCCACAGTCCAACGATGTGCAGGTTAGATGGATTGGCCATGATAAATTGTCCTGTAGTGCCCAGAAGATGTATGGGTTAGTCGGGGTTGCGGGGATAGGGAGAGAGCCTGGGTAGGGTGCTCTTTCAGACTCAATGCAGAGTCGATGGGCCAAATAGCCTCCTTCTGCACTGTAGGGATTGTATAATTCTATATGGTACCAGGATCACTCCGCCACAACAATATCTTCTGAATATTGGCTGCCCAATAGTAAAACAACAAATAGGGTAGAGCCAAGCCCCCTGACTACCTATCATTAATTTATTGACTTTGGAAAAAAAAGGACTTGGGGAGGCATTGAAAAAAAAATAATTTCAGAAGTACATTTGTTTTAATAGTCAGAACCCTGCCGACAAGGACAGGGGGAGTTTATCCCACTTCTGTAAGTCTGACTTGGCACTATCAACCAGACTAGTATAATTTAATTTATGAAGTGAGACCCAATTGTGGGCCACCCGGACCCCCAGATAATGGAAGCCCATCTTGGCAAGGCAAAATAGTAGCGTCCTCAGTTGGGCTGTCTTCCCCAGGAGATTGACTGGGAAGCATTCACTCTTGCCCAAGTTCAACGTGTACCCAGAGAAGGAGCCAAAACTCCGAAGCAGCTTCATTATCTAATCCATGGAGCGTGCTGGATCTGTGATATAGTAAAGTAGGTGTTCTGTGTAAACGGTAACCAGTGCCCCCCCCCCCCCCCCCCCGATTTTACCTCCTCCGCTTAGCAGAGTACCTCAGCCCTGTAGCAAGCGGCTCTATTGCCAAGGCAGGGACAGTGGACACCCGTGTCTTGTGCTCCTATTCAATGGAAATAGCCATTGTTCAGAGCATTCGAACAAACCCTAGCAGCGGGAGCCCTATACAGTATTTGAATCAGAGATAAATTTGTGTACAAATCCAAACCTCGCAAGCATCGCAATCAGATCTTCCCACTTCTATCAAATGCCTTTTCGTCAACTTGGGCAACAATCACCTCTGGTTCAGGCCCAAGGAGGGGAAAATGACAACGTTTAGCAAACAACGTATATTGGCTGACAATTGCTGACCTTAACCAAGCTTGTCTGATCCTCCGAGATCACCTCTGGGAGTTAGGGCTCCAGCCAGTAATCTGGCAAGTAACGTAACAGCTGCATTTTTAAAAATCTATATTTTTATTAAGAAATGTTTTTCAAGTATATCACCATCAAAACTATATTCAATCAACAATTACGATATTTCAACCCCCGACCCCCCCAAAACCAAACACAAAAAGAACAAAAAACAATCCCCAAAGCCCGACCTTAACATCTAACGGTAACCAGCTTCCTAAAGTGGGAGATAAATGGCTGCCACCTCAAATAGAACCCTTCCATCGACCCTTAACATCCACGTTTATGAGGGAAATGGGTCGATATGACCCACACTCTGTTGAATCTTTGTCCTTCTCGAGAATCAAGGAGATAGAGGCCTGTGTGTGGGTAGAACCCCAGGATAAGGAAACATTAAACATATTCAGAATTAAAAGTACCAACTGCTCTGCAAACATCTTATAAAATTCAATGGGGAAGCGATCGGAGTCAAGGGTTTTACCAGTCTGCATCGACTCAATGCATTTCATTTCCTCTGGCCCAATGGGGATTCCAACTCCTCACTCCTCTCCCCTGGGATGGATAGGCTGTCAAAAACGTCAGTCATGACTGATCCATCGTCAGCATGGTGGCACAGTGGTTAGCACTGCTGCCTCACTGTGTCACAGTCCCAGGTTCGATCCTGGCTCTGGGTCACTGTCCATGTGGAGTTTGCACATTCTCCTCGTGTGCATGAGTTTCACCCCCACAACCTAAAGATGTGCAGGGTAGGTGGATTGGCCACGCTAAATTGCCCCTTAATTGGAAAAAGTTAATTGGGTACTCTTAAATTTATTTTTTAAATGACTGATCCTTTAGCCAGAGGTGCTGATCTAGAGAGACCCTGATAGAACGGTTCAAAAACCGCATTGACCTGAGGAGGGGTGGAAACCGGATTGGCGCTTGGGTTTCGTACCTGTACAATGTCTTGAGAAGCGCCCTGTCGTCTCAGCTGGTGAGCTAGATGGCGACTGGCCTTCTCCCAGTGTCCACAAACATACCCCTCGAGCGTCAGAGCTGACCCACCGCTCTGTCTGTTGACAATAGCTCAAATGGTGTCTGCAGCTTTTTCGTACTTGCCAGCAATTCCAGGGTTGGTGCAAGTGAGTACTGGTGGTCCACTTCAAGAATGGAGTCCACCAGCCTCTGCTACTCCACCCTGGCTGTCGTCTTGTGCACTTTCTGGGAGTCATCGTCAGCAAACTACCCAACCCCCGCCCTTTGTCCTGTCTTCTGACAATACCACACCCAAATACGCAGACAGCAGGCAGCAGCAAGGTGAACATAAACACCTAAAATCAATTCTAACAAGCCAAAACAAAACCAGTAAGCTCATTATCTAATAAACTGTTATAATGAGCTACAGTTAACTCTTCAACACCACGCCCATAAGATAACTCTTGGGTAAGCTGGGCAGCTACCAACTATAGAGAAGATAAATGTTTACAAACAGCAAAATCTAAAACCCCATAAACCATTCTGCTCCAACAGGGAGCTATATATTTTCATAACAAACCTAACAGAACCCCACGTAATATGCAACTCCAAACACAAGTCCAAACTGTAAAAGATTCAACCCCAACAACATGAAAATGTAAAAATAAAGATGGAACTCCAACAATTCGACATGTCTATCCCCAACATTCAAGAAATTCCAATCGCACTGCGCCCAACCCATGTTTCTTTACAAAGGAGTCCAGCTTTTCCGGCGCATCATGTAAATAGTCCGTTGCCTCGAAAGTCACTCTTGGCTGCACTGGGTACACCACACCAAATCAGACTCCATTTTTGCACAGGGTGACCTTGGCTTTGTTGAACGCCTGCCTCTTTTTCACCAGCTCTAATCCCACTTGTTAGTAAAACCTGATGGTGTGGCCTTCCCATTTGAAGTCATGATGCTCCCTCGTCCATCTCAGAACCCACTCTTTCTCTTTGAAGCTATGGAACTTCACTATTACCACACATGGTGGATCCTCAGGTTGAGGCCGCTGCCGGAGTGTACGGTGGGCTCAGTCCAATGGGCGGAGATGTGATTCTCTCTTCCCCCCCCCCCCCAACCATCTTATCAAACTTCTCTTGCATGGTATTCAGTCGGTCATCCCCTCTGACGGCCCCACAATTCGAATGTTTTGTCTGGTCAGACTCCATTTGGAGTATTGTGAGCAGTTTTGGGCTCCATATCCAAGGAAGGATGTGCTGGCCTTGGAAAGGGTCCAGAGGGGGTTTACAAGAATGATCCCTGGAATTAAGAGCTTGTTGTATGAGGAACGGTTGAGGATTCTGGGTTTGTGCTCGTTGGGAGTTTAGAAGGATGAGGGGTGATCTTATTGAAACTTACAGGATACTGCGAGGCTTGGATAGAATGGATATAGAGAGGATGTTCCACTTGCAGGAAAAACTAGAAGCAGAGGATACAATCTCAGACTAAAGGGACAATTCTTTAAAACAGAGATGAGGAGGAATTTCTTCAGCCAGAGGGTGGTGAATCTGTGGAACTCTTTGCCGCAGAAGGCTGTGGAGGCTAAATCACAGTGTCTTTAAAACAGAGATGATAGGTTCTTGATCAATAAGGGGATCAGGGATTATGGGGAGAAGGCAGGAGAATGGGGATGAGAAAATATCAGCCATGATTGAATGGCGGAGCAGACTCGATAGGCTGAGTGGCCTAATTCTGCTCCTATGTCTTATGGAAATGCACAGAAAGGTCGGGGGGGGGGGGGGGGGGGGGAGCAGACAGTAGAAGTTCGTTGATGGAATCGGAGGCCTTGTGGAGCTCATTGGTAGAAAAGATGGCAGAGGCAGACTCTAGGGCTCTGGCGACTCCTTGTCCGAGGTGCTTTCAAGTATCCTGCCGAAATAATTCAAGAAACACTGGCGGGTTGTGTTAGACTCGAGGACCTCCGCAAATCAATGGACCCCAGCCCAAGTGGCACTGGCAGAGACCAACAAAATCATGAAAGTCCATGGAGCCACGATAAAAGACATGGAAGTAGCCCTTTCGACACAGTGACAAGATTGCCTCACCGGAAGTGGAGATGCCACTGGTGGCCGAAGCGAATAATTCGCTGAAGGCCAAGGTGAATGATTTGGAGAATCAGTCCAGGAGACAAAACATTCAAATATATAGCTTCAGAAGTACATCCCTGGTCTTATATTCTAGCCCTCTCAACATGAATGCTAACATTGCATTTGCTTTCCTAACTGCTGACTGAACCTGAACGTTAATCTTAAGAGAATCGTGAAGAAGGACTCCCAAGTCCCTTTGTGCTTCTGATTTCCTAAGCAGCTCCCCATTTAGAAAATCGTCTATGCCTCCATTTCTCCTTCCAAAGTGCATAACTTCACACTTTTCCACATTGCATTCCATCTGCCACTTCTTTGCCCACTCTCCTATCCTGTCCAAGTCCTTCTGCAGCCCGTTGTGGTCCCCGCACCGATCCCTGAGGTACACCACTAGTCACTGGCTGCCATCCTGAAAAAGACCCCTTTATCCCCACTCTCTGCTTTCTGCCAGTCAGTCAATCCTCTATCCATGCCAGGATCTTGCCCGTAACACCATGGGCTCTTAACTTATTTAACAATCTCCAATGTGGCACCTTGTCAAAGGCCTTCTGGAAATCTAAAGAAATCACGTCCACTGGTTCTTCTTTGTCTAACTGCCTTGTTAATTCCTCGAAGAACAGATTTATCAGACATGACCTCTCCTTGACGAAGCTGTGCTGACTCAGTCCTATTTTGTCATGAACATCCAAGTACTCCGCGATCACGTCTTTAATAATGGACTCTAATATCTTACCAATTTCACTCGTACTAGATTCTTATCCTATCAATTATGTGGGTTTTCAAAAGAAAATATCTTCTGAAGCAGAGAAACTGGTACAAAGTGCAGTACTCTGGCGGGAGTCACCTCGGGATGTCTTTCCCTCACATAATACCCCCAGAAGTTCCCAAGATAGTTTTAATTAACATAATGTAAATAAAACATGATAGACAATGTGATATTGTGACAAATGTAAGAATCAAAAGCTTTGCGAATCACTCATTCTTTTTCCAATAATATTTTACTGGTTCCAGTTAGTATGTGTTTGTGAAACAATATGGTCCTGCAAATTAATTTGGCTACCAAGTTATTACATTATAAAGTACAATATTTTAAGCCAAGGTAAAGGATTCCATGACTATTTCAGAGAAAAGGAGGGGTGTTATTCCCAGTACCCTGGTCAATGTTTATCCCTTAATTCAGTAATTTTCAAACTTGGTTGTAACCTGCTGGTGGGAACGCGAGCGGGTGTCGAGAAGGTCGCAGAGCAAACGGTTGTTGCGTTCCCGTTCATGGGGAGAAGTGCCCAATGGCCGAGACCGGCTTTTAAAAATGCTGGCCGTCCCATGCATGCGTGCCCCTTCAGCCGGATGTAGCAGTGCACAGGCCCAGAGCCCAGTGGGACAGACCGCCACCTCCGCAAATCAACGCGCTGTTCCAGGAGCTGATTATTTTTTTTAATCCATTAGTTTTCCCGCCAGAAGCGGCACCAGAGAGCAGGTCACGTGCCCAGTACACTGATGTCACATACTCTGGACGTGGAATTACTGAGGAGAGCTTCCTCTCTTTTGTAGCTGCCAGCAAACAAGCGTCACGATTGTGTGAAGAACTGAAGATTGATCTCTTTGGACTATGGAAGAGAGGGACAGAGACACAAACAGGCCAGGATCTCACAACTGAATCTGCTGGAGTGAGCACCTCCAGGAGAGTCCATGGCAGGGCGAAACAGTGCTGGTGTGAGCTCCAGGGCCTTTGATGAACAACCCAGACAGAAATGTAACATTGAATGACAAAGCAAGTGAGACCATCAAGTAGGCTCACCTGTCGCATTAAAGTTAAGCAAAAATGGTGGGTCGTGAAGGTCGGCCGGCCTGGGTTGGGAAGGTCGGCCAGTTGGTTAAAAATGGGTCCCCGGAAAAAAAGTTTGAGAAACACGACCTTAATGTCACAAAAATAAATGATTTGGTTGTAATATTGCTGTTTGTGGGATTTGCTGTGAGGCTGTTGGCTGCTGCATTTCCTACATTATAACAGTGATCAAAAGTTCAAAAATACTTAAGTGGTTTTAAGGCGCTTTGGGATGCCTGATGGTTGTGAAAGGTGTTAATAAATGTACGTTTTTTTAATGAATTGTTCTGCCATAGTGTTTCACATGGGGAGACAAGAGCATATGTGGACTTTACCTGAAGTTAGGTTGGTTGGCAGAAGATAATTGGATCTAACTTAAAATAATTGTCATTTATTTGTGTATTCCCATTATGAACTCTCATGTAAATTTTAATTGGAAACAGTATAAGCAACTTTGTCCCTGATATCCTTTTGTCATTAGTAACACTGCAGTATCTCCACTGACAGGATAGACTAATGACAACGTGACAGTTTTACCTCGGGAGGTTCCATTCTAAATATTTATAAGGGAAAAGGTTAAAAGAAATGCATGCAAATTTTACATGTGTGTAGTGTTGATGGTCACTGCTGGCTGATCTTAAGCCTGACAAATGCTCGGCAACACAACAATACGTTTTTGCTTTTCCAAATTTGGCTTGGATCTTCAAAATTATTTTGAACTATTGAACTATCCAATATAGGGTGAAGTCCTGGTGATAACAGATCTATTACTGGTGCTGGGAATAAATTGAGAGTATCACACAAGTATTCGGCATGGCATTAAAATGTAAATATGACTTTTTCATTTGTATTGGTACTGCTTTTGAGGTGTAATTATTGGGATTATGGTTTAAAGTTCTCGGAAATACTTTTGTCCTGTGGTTTCCATGTTCCCACGCTGGTTCTTATCAAGAGCAACAATTATTTAGAGAAAAAAAGTTCCCAGGCATTGCCAAAATATCTGTGGGAAACAAACAGAAAAATCGGGAATTGACCAGAAACGGTCGATAATACATTTGAACAACATATTGTACTTATTATATGCTTTTAACATAATAAAATACTCCAAGACACTCCACCGGAGCATTATAGAATAACATTTGTTACCAAGTCATAAAAGGAAATGCTGAGGAAAGCATAAGTTTTAAGGGGAGTTTTAAAAGAGGAAAGAAAAGTAAAGAGGTGGAGAAATTTAGAGAGTGAGTTACAGATGAAGTACAGGTAATGGACATTAGATGATTACTTATGGGTATATACAAAGAAACATTGACTGGTATGGGAAAAGAGTAGGTTTAGGAGACACATACTTGTATAATTTCACACTGTGAAAAAAAACTATTCCAAGTGAAAGACAGGCACGCAGGAGTAAAGCATTCAAGAGGCCAGAATTAAAGGAGCACAGATATCAGAGGTTGTGGGGCTGGGAAGGGATTCCAAAGATAGGAAGGGGTAGGACCTTGAAGGGATTTTGAAAGTGAGGTTGTGAATTTTATAACCAGGATATTGTATGACAAGGCTCCAGTTCAATAAACGCAGAGTGACCGAGACTTGGTGCGAGCTAGGACACAGGCAGCAGAGATTTGGCTAACCTCTGCTTTGCAGAAGTGTTCAAAGCAGGAAGGAAAAATGCTGAGGACAGCTGGAGCAAAATGAGTAGCTTGTATCCCAGTCAGCTGAAAGCACTGATGTGAATGGTGGAGGGAAAGGAGCATGATGCTAGAGACAGGGAAATGGAGTGTTTCAGGACGATATGAAGTGAAGCTAGTGGATGGTGTAGAGATTGGGCATAGTGAACCCACAAAGAGACTTGAAGCAGTTGGAATCAGGATATGGAGGTTGTAATTTTATAAGAATGCTTTTCTGAAGTGTGAATCCCCGGTAATTAACTGTTTTCCTGTAAGATTTAATCATCTTACTAGACTAATTACAATACTGCACATTTTCTTATAGATGCTCCCTTGGCTTTGAGTCCTTCCATTGTAGCAGGACATATAACTGGCGGGGAAGAGGCTGTAAAATGCAATGAGCCGCTCAAAATTCCAGTGACTTTGGAGGGGCTGGAATAGCCTGCTGACGCAAGAGGCCAACACAGCCAAATACTGTGGATGCTAGAAATCCAAAATAAAATCAGAAACTGGGTGACATGGTGGCGCTGTGGTTAGCACTGCTGCCTACAACACTGAGGACCCGGGTTCCAACCCAGCCTCTGCTCACTGTCCGTGTGGAGTTTACACATTCTCTCCGTGTCTCTGTGGATTGGCCACACTAAATTGCCCCTGAATTGAAAAAAAAATGATGTGGCACTCTGAATTTATTTAACATTTTTTAAAAAATAATAAAATTAGTGCTGCAAACACTCAACAGGTCTGGCAGCATCTGTGGAGAGAGAAACAGTTAATGTTTGAAGTCGATGACACTTCATCCCCTGCCTTCCACCCTATCACAGGCCTTCCATTTTGTTCTATTTTCCACCCTCTGTCTTTTCATTTGCTTAGCACCTGATGACATGTCATCAACCTGAAAAATTAACTGTTTATTTCTGTACAGATTCTTTCGACCTCCAGCAGTGTCCATACAAGTAGCAATGTTTGGTTGGTAGGAGAAGGGGCAGGGGTTGATATTTCCAAAACACAGCCAGCTGTATCCGTCCTACATAAATTAAATGGATAGTAAATAGTGTGGGCTATGTTATTAGTGTGCAATTTTCCATGCCTTGTATATATAATAAAGCATCTTCTGTGTGAAGTATAATGATGAATCATTAAACAGGAAATTACGATGCGATACCTGCTATAACACTCCTATGAATAATTTGTATTAATTGTGAACCGGAGAATTTTTAAGTAAATTGGCTAATTGTTTAATATCCTTTATCTATACATACAAAAGCCAAACTTCTTTTTGAACGGACCTTAACACGAACCAACATGAAAAGCACCGATATTTTGCACAGAATGTCTGTGACCCGCGCCGACACAAACCCTGGCGATCGGGTCCGGCCATTTGTGCGGGAAGTCTAAAATTGTGAAGATCACAGAATCGCAGGTGATACTATGCGTGGAGAAGGAATATATTGGCTGGATCTCTCTGGGACACTATATTCTCCCGCCAGAGATGTATCGCCTCTGACATACGCTCACATTGGAAACGCAAATCCAGTGCCGATTCAATATCGCTTGCCATGTGAATTTATGCATGGCAAGGATTGTGAGGGATTCCTTCCCGAATCCCGCTATCAGGCCCCCATTTTGCACGGACGGTGTGATCGCAAGGTGTGGTACAGGAAAAGAGGAAGTGGGAGCACATAATTGTCTTTGATGTGGTCCAAGAGCTGTCAATCATAGCCAGATGTTCATAAACGTTGCAGTTAGTTTCATGGCTGACTACTTAAAATCCACTCGAGTGTGAAGAAAAATTAGATTAAACAATCCAGGCAGCTGGCTGTGTGTGGAAGCTGGCCAGTCACCAACTCGTAAAATCAATTCACATTGATATGAATTGTGAAAGCCTTGCAGATCAAAGATGAGGGGGTCCCATACCAGCCTCCCTGGACAGGCGCCGGAATGTGGCGACTAGGGGCTTTTCACAGTAACTTCATTGAAGCCTACTCGTGACAATAAGCGATTTTCATTTTCAATGCTGCTGCCAGCTGGGGACCAGAGCATCGGGAGTCTATCTTGTTTTTTGGCTGATGCTTGATTCTCTGCTGCATTGAGAACTCCACTATTGGTGGCGGGCGGCGGAGAATCCAGTGATACATCTTGCTTTTCTAGTCATTTTATTTACTTCGGACTATGACAAGTCTATTCTTGCAGCTAATGTGATGCAATAGGCCCAGGCCTACCATATATCGACTGGGTTTATACTCACTGGAGTTTAGAGGAATGAGAGGCGATCTTGTAGAAACATAAAATCCTGATGGGACTGGACAGACTAGATGCGGGAAGTATGTTCCCGATGTCGGGGACATCCAGAGCTAGGGGTCACAGCCCAAGAATAAGGGGAAGCCATTTAGGACGAGAGAGTTGTGAACTTGTGGAATTCTCGATCACATCTGGCCTGTTGGGGCCAGTTCGTTGGATATATTCAAGAGGGAGCTGGACATGACCCTTGCAGCTAAAGGGATCAAGGGGTATGGAGAGAAAGGGGAAGTGATGTTCGCGATCCAGACAAGGGGACAGGAGAGGAGACTGGGAGAGCTGCCGTTTAGAGTGGTGGGAGAGACCTTCTGCTATCTGGGAATCCAGGTGGCATGGGAATGGGAGACACTAGAACATAGAACAGTACAGCACAGAACAGGCCCTTCGGCCCTCGATGTTGTGCCGAGCCATGATCATCCTACTCAAACCCACGTATCCACCCTATACCCGTAACCCCCTTAACCTTACTTTTTTAGGACACTACGGGCAATTTAGCATGGCCAATCCACCTAACCCGCACATCTTTGGACTGTGGGAGGAAACCGGAGGAAACCCACCCACACACGGGGAGGACGTGCAGACTGCGCACAGACAGTGACCCAGCCGGGAATCGAACCTGGGACCCTGGAGCTGTGAAGCATTTATGCTAACCACCATGCTACCGTGCTGCCCTCCTACATAAGTTAATTCTGACCAGTCTGGTAGAGCAAATGAAGGAGGACTTTAGAAGGTGGGACATGCTCCCGCTGTCACTGGCGGGGAGGGTACACACCATGAAAATGACGGTCCTCCCCAGATTTCTGTTTGTTTTTCAGTGCCTCCCCCATCTTCATCCCAAGGCCATTTTTAAATGGTTAAACAAGGTGATTTCAGACGCGAGTGAAGCTGGAGCGTCGTCGAGGGGAGGGTGGGTTGGCACTGCTGAAATTTAGCAACTATTACTGGGTGGCAAATATAGCCATGATGATTAGCATGTGGGTTGAGGGGGGGAGGGGAGAGTCAGTGTGGGAGCGAGTGGAGGCGGCATCATGCAAGGACACAAGTCTGGCGGCATTGATAATGGCACTTCTGCCGTTCTCGCCGGCCCGGTACTCCACAAGCCCGGTGGTAGTGGCGGCCCGAAGAGTCTGTGGGCAGTGAAGGAAACCTATGAGAGTGGAGGGAACATCGGTCTGGGCCCCGATTTGCAGTAACCATCGGTTTGTACTGGGAAGGCTGGATGGGGGGGTTTCGGAGATGACAGAGAGCAGGGATTGAGAGTATGGTGGATCTATTTATAGATGGGAACTTCCCCTATTTGGAGGATTTAGAGGAGAAATTTGAAATGCCAGCAGGAAATGGATTCAGATATCTGCAGGTGCGGGACTTTTTGCGAAGGTAGGTTTTGACCTTAGCTCTCCTACAGGATGGTTTCTGGAGCAGGTTGGGAGAGGGAAAGGCATCGGACATCTACAAAGAGCTTATGGAGTCGGAGGAAACTCGGAAAGAGGAGCTAAAGGGCAAGTGGGAAGATGAACTGGGGGAGAGATAGAGGCAGGTTTGTAGAGGACAGGTGTGCGAGCTGTACGGGGAGCCCAGCAAATCATGTCCATATGTTTTGGGCATGCCCGAAGCTTAAGGGATTCTGGCAAGGTTTTGCAGATGTCATGCCCACGGTACTAAAAACACGAGTGGTGCCGAGTCCAGAGGTGGCAATCTTTGGAGTGTCGTAAGATCCGGGAGTCCAGGAGGGCAAGGGAGGCTGATGTTTTGGCCTTTGCCTCTCTGGTAGCCCGGAGACGGATATTTCAGCGTGGAGGGACTTGAAACCATCAAAATCAGAGACCTGGGTTAGCGACATGGCTTGAGAAAATCAAGTTCGCCTTAAGAGGGTCAACACTAGGGTTCGTCCTGAAGTGGCAGCCGTTTATCGACTTCTTTGGGGAAAATTAACTGTCTGCAGTTAGGCTATTTTCTGTTAAGGATAGGAGGAACTTGTCGGGATGGAAATGATGTATGTAGTACGTTTATATTTGGATTTGCTTTCTTTTCTGTTGTTGTTATTAGTATAAAATTACAAATACCTTAATAAAATGTTTTTTTTAAAGAAAAGAGTGGGATACTGAATTTGCAGACCAGTCATCATCATATTGAATGATGGTGCAGGCTCGAAGGGACGAATTGCCTACTCTTGCACCTATTTTCTATGTTTCTATGTAAATCTGAAAACCAAAAATATCTGAATAGCAAAACTCATTGGTCCCAGGAATTGCGGATAAAAGATACTCAACCTGTAATATATTTATTTACAATTAACTGGAAATATAAAACATAAATGTGAGCTGATTTAATAGAGTACAATATAAGACAAAAATGTAATAAGCAAACTATATAATTGACTAATTATCTTTCAATTATTTGCCACAAAACCAAGTTTTCATCTCTAGAATGAAAAAGTTACAGGGTTCTGTCTTCGCTTTGGGCGTGCTGATTAATATTAAACTTGTGTTACATACTTCCCTGTCTGAGGAGTTTCTAGAACTCCTGAATTTAAGAAATCTTGGGCTGATACATTGGAAATTTCCTTTTCCAGAAAAATAAATAGTGATTTCTGCTATTTAGTTAGAACACAGGGAGGTTTGTATTCATACAAAATGCATAGTATAACTTGCCTACAATTGATGTCTTTAATCTTCAGTAAGTAACTCGCTTCACCTGGCCCCAAGCACTTAGAATATTTTAAATCTAGATTGGATCTTTAAATAACGAGGTGCTATTGCGCACCAGAATCTGTGTCAGCATAAAATTCGGTTTGGAACATTGAAAGCAACAAACATTTGCAATATTTTCCATTTGAATTCTTAACCTTTCTTTATCATGTACCAAAACTCTGTTAAACGATTTGTTAATACCACCCTTGGCATAATTTGAGGGAAGAGGAAACAAAATGACCATGTAAAACAGAAATAAATATTTAATCCTTGATGGTGTGAAATATATTCTCCTAGTCATCAGCTATGATACTGCTGGTAACATGTCTCCTAGGAGACATGTACACTCCCCCGTTGAAAGAAATATCCTTTGACTACATTTGTTGTAGAGGCAATCCATCTGCCATGATATTACGACCATCATTAATATTTAAATGAAGACAGTGTTTTGTTTTGAATGGTTGCAAAATGGCACATGGTATCCCACCATCTGCCGACCTCTGCAAAATGAACTTCTAGCTTTGTGAGGCTCTAACTTTCTGTGAAATACTTTAATTTAGCAATGCGCATCCTTTTGTGCTCAATATTTCTAGCACTGTGGGTCCCAGCTGTTGTAGGTTAAAAAAACAGTATTGTGGCATTTATCCATAATTAATATACTTGTGTAAATATGTTCTATTTTGCAAATTGAGAAACATTGGCTTGTTTAATATCTGAAAGATTAGAATATGAACACATTTTCAGAAAAACATAGATTAATTAATTATGTTGAGGCACGGATACTCCATTGCTAAGTTGATTCCATTGGCAATCAATATGATGTCTTCTATCAGGCTGTCTCTTGACATAGCTTAAAACTAAATGAAAGATTCATTAGGTCAGTAAGTGACGCTCTAATCTTTTGTGGAAGTATTTTAACTGCAGCAACATAAAAATCAAGGATGGGAAAAGGCCAGCTGGTTCTCATGCATTCCTCTAAAAATAAAGACTTGCATTTATATAGCACCTTTTGTGACCACCAGCGTTTTACGAAGTACTTCTGAAACGTAATTACTGTTGTAAAGTAGCAGCCAATAGCCAATAACCTTGCAGCAAACTCCCAGAAACAGCAATGTGATAATGATCAAATAATCAGTTTCCAGATGATCATTTTTCTTTTGACAAGGGTTCATCTGGACTCGAAACATTAGCTCTTTTCTCTCCCTGCCAGATCTGCTGAGATTTTCCATCATTTTCTATTTGGTTTCAGATTCCAGAATCTACAGTACATAGAACAATACAGCACAGAACAGGCCCTTCGGCCCTCAATGTTGTGCCGAGCCATGATCACCCTACTCAAACCCAACAACCCCCCCTTAACCTTACTTTTTCTAGGACACTACGGGCAATTTAGCATGGCCAATCCACCTAACCCACACATCTTTGGACTGTGGGAGGAAACCGGAGCACCCGGAGGAAACCCACGCACACAGGGGGAGGACGTGCAGACTCCACACAGACAGTGACCCAGCCGGGAATCGAACCTGGGACCCTGGAGCTGTGAAGCATTTATGCTAACCACCATGCTACCCTGCTACTTTGCTTTTAATCAGTTTTCATGTTGATTGAAGGATAAATATTGGTCACAACATCAGGGATGACTCCTTTTCTTCCCAAAAATACTGCTGTGGAATCTTTTACATTCACCCAATCAGGCAGATGAGGCACTTCCTCAGTATTCCTTTGGAGCATCAGTCTTAGTTTTATGTTCAATGTTGGAGTGGGACTTGAACCTAGAATCTTGTGACTCAGAAGTGAGAGTGGTCCTAACCGAGCCATGGGTTGAAACAATATCCTCCCACCTTGGCTCTCTGTTTGGAATCAAGTTGACTTGAGTGCCCCATAAAGTACAGTATCTTGTAACACAGGAAGTAAAGCAAAGTGGGAAATTCCATGGTCTCACAATGACAGTGCGGCATGGTGGCACAGTGGTTAGCACTGCTGCCTCACAGCTTCAGGGTCCCGGGTTCAATCCTGGGTTACTGTCTGTGGAGTTTCTCCCCGGGTCTGTGTGGGTTTCTTTCGGGTGCTCCGGTTTCCTCCCGCAGTCCAAAGATGTGCTGGTTAGGT
Organism: Scyliorhinus canicula; assembly: GCF_902713615.1. Taxonomy (NCBI): domain Eukaryota; kingdom Metazoa; phylum Chordata; class Chondrichthyes; order Carcharhiniformes; family Scyliorhinidae; genus Scyliorhinus; species Scyliorhinus canicula. Next base: position 99,362,502 of record NC_052146.1, on the reverse strand, counting down.
GGATTGGCAATCCTAAATTGCCCCTTAGTGTCCAAAAAAGGTTAGGTCGGGTTATGGGGGATAGGGTGGAGATGTGGGCTTGGGTAGGGTGCTCTTTCCAAAGGGCCGGTGGAGACTCAATGGGCCCAATGGCCTCCTGCACTGTAAAATCTATGACCCTGTCCCAAACCTGTGGGTTATTGTCATTGTATGCCTGAATCCTTCAAGAACAGATTGGACATGAAACTGATCAGAGTTTCATGTCTCCTTCATTAACAAACTGTTTATTATCCTTATATGTAGTCTCATATTCAACCAAAACACATTAAATGGTCAATCAGCTCAGTGCTGGAAGCTCCGCTGCTTTCACTCACATAACAACAACTTCTAACCCAACTTAGTGCTTTGGGACATTTCTAAACGTGATGTGGCGCTATATAAATACAAGTTTGTTCTTATCGGAGTTAAACTTACATTTTGTTAATCTATGCTTATGATATCTGATCCTACTAGTCTGACTCATTTAAAATTGTATTTTAGGTTTCATCTTTTCTAACAAGCATTAAACCAAAAGGGGCTTGTCAGACTTGATCTTGCCCTTTGAAATAACTTGTAATGCTTTGCAGGTATTTCTCTGACTTACTTCCATTAATTTACCTCCAATAAGTATGAGGGGATGGTCATTATTGAAAGGTGTTTCAGTAAAGGTGAATCCTTCCCATGTAAGTTTTGTGCTTTCTTGTTCACCTTTCCTCTTTTTTGTAACTCACCCTTTTAGATTCCACAAATTTAAGTTTTCCCCTCCTAATTCCACTTAATTACTTGCCCTCCTGCTCAAGAGGATAGTTTGTTAGTGTACAATTACACAGATGCTGCCAATTCCTAGTAGATAAAAGAGCTACTTTGAAAGAGTCCATTTTAGTGTTAATAGGCTTGACCAAGATTAACAGGGCATTCAGCTATTTATTGGCCACTGCCTTGCTCAAAATGACTGCATATGTTCACCTAAACAGTGCCTGCACTTCAAAGCAATTTACCGAATTTAAAGCGCTTTTGAATTTCGACTGAGGTACAATAATGCCAAGATGCACAAATGCCATTTCTTTCTTAAGATGCTGAGGAGGTAGAAATTCTGATTCCATTCCCTTGGCTCACTCATGGAGCACACCGCATCTGCCCCAGCCCATGAGCTTTCCATCCCTCGATGAAATGCAGAGTTCTGCTGGTTGTGTTCCCACAATGCACTGGCAGAGCAAAAGGAGACCATTTATCCAGTCACCTCTAAAACATTGTTTCCAATTTAGAAACAAGAGCGACTATTTGTTGCGAGGACTTTTCCTAGTGCATAAAATACTGCTTAGGACTCCCAAACACATCTGCAACCACTCTCTCTACCCCCCCCCCCCCCCCCCCCACACACACCCACACAGTAACTAATTGCAGTTATTATTACTGATTATTTTGGCTGCATTATTGTTATGAACACTGTCTTTTACTTGATCATTATTTGGTCATTTTTGTCCTTGCAGCGAGGGAGGTTCAATCAGTGATCAAGCTTAACAGTGCAGCTGTTAAACATAAACTGAATTTTACTATTAAAACACTACACAAGTACTTTCCCAAATAAAAGTACAAGAGTAACCATTAGCAACCATTTGCAGAATGCATTTTGAGAATCATGCCCAAAGCTGTTGGTACTCTTTGCAGGTTTAAAAAATCTAAACAAAGCCATATAATATTATTGCTTCATGTGTTTGTAACGTGCAGCCTACTAAAAGGACAAATCATTTTTATTATTTGTACGCATGGCATGAAAAATGTTGTGTATTTTGTTACATCTGAAAGCCATCAGCCCAAGCCAATTACAAACCAGTATCAAAGTCACTGGAGTTGTTCTCCTGGCTGACCTCCCATTTTGCATTCTCTGCACACTTGAGCTCATCCAACATTTCTGCTGTTCTTAAACTAACTGTTTACCCATCATCTGTATTCACTGACTTGCATTGGCTCACAGTCTAACAAAGTGCCAATTTAAACATTTTCATCAATTTTTCAAATCCCTTCCTATCTCATAAGAATATAAGAAATAGGAACAGGATCGGTGATGAAGACTCCATATGGATTGAAGTAAGAAATAAAAGGGGAAGGAGACATTGGGAGTAATATATAGGCCCCTAACAGTAGCTATGCTGTCGGACAGAGCATAAATCAGGAGATAATGAGGCCATGTAATAAAGCAATACATTAATCACATGGATTGGGAAAATCAAATTGGCAACGGTAGCCATGAGGGACAGTTTCCTTGAGCTATATGTTGTGGATCCAAATTGAGATCAGGCTATATTGGATCTGCTAATGTGTAATGAGGCAGGTTTAATAAACAATCGCGGAGTGAAAAAACTCTAGGAAACAGTGACCATAACATGGTAGAATATAGCATCAGTTTGAGAATGTGAAATTTGGGTCTGAAACAACTGCTAAACTAAGGGAAATGAGGGAAGAGTTAGCTGGACTGGGAGAGAAGTTTAGCAGAAAAGACAGTTGACCAGACTTTTATAAAAATAGTCATGACTCACAAAAAAATATATCCCAGTGAGGAAGAAGGATTCTCGGAAGGATTTAAATCAACCATTGTTAACCAAGGATGTTAAGGATAGTAGTAAACTGCAGGAAAAAACATACAATATGACACAGATTAGTGGTAAGCCAGAGGATTGGGAAAGTTTTAAAAACCAACAGAAGATGGCCAAAAAATAATAGAGAAGATAAACTATGAGGGTAAACTCGCAAGTAATATAAAATGGGGACAGTAAAAGCTTCTTTAACCATTTAAAGGAAGAAAAATGCCAAAGTGAACATAGGCCCCTGAGAGATCATACCTGCAGAAATAATAATGGGGATCCAGGAAATTGCAGAGGTATTAAATAAATACTTTGGAACAGTACTTGCGCTAAAAGACAATAATAACATTCCAAAAATAATCAAGGGGGGAAAAGAGGGAAAGGAAATAAATACAATAACTCACAAAGAGAAAAGTTACTATGGAAACCAATGGAGCTGAAGGCCAATAGGTCCCTGGACTTGATGGTTTGCATCTTCGGATATTAAAGGAAGTAGCTATAGAGATAGTGGATGTACTGGTAATAATCATCCAGTAATCCTTAAATTCATGGAAAGTTCCAGAGGGTTGGAAAACTGCCAACAGAAGATGGTCAAAAAATAATAGAGAGAGAAGATAAACTATGAGGGTAAACTCTTAAGTAATATAAAAATGGACAGAAGGAGCTTCTTTAAATATTTAATGGTAGCGACCATAACACGGTAGAATTTAGCATCAGTTTGAGAGTGAGTTTAGCACTGTTCTTTCAGATCCAAATTCCTACAGGTAATTGCAGAGAAATGAAGGCAGAGTTAGCTGGACTGGGAGAGGAGTTTAGCAGAAAAGACAGTTGACAAGACCAGACTTTTATGAAAATAGTCATGACTCACAACATGATATATCCCAGTGAGAGAGAGAAAAAACAGATAACTATAGGCCAGTTAGCTTAACATCTGTCATTGGGGAAATGTTGGTGTCCACTATAAAGGATGTAATAGCAGAACATTTAGAAACGCACAATATAATCAAGCCGAGTGAGCATAGCTTTATGCAGGGGAAATCATTTTTTAAAAAAAGTTTACAGTACCCAATTATTTTTGTTTCCAATTTATCACGGCCAATCCATCTCACCACATCTTTGGGTTGTGGGGGTGAAACCCACACAGAGAATGTGCAAACTCCACACACACGGTGACCCGGGCTGGGATCGAACCTGGGTCCTCAGCGCTGTAGGCAGCAGTACTAACCACTGCGCCACCGTGCCACCCCATGAAGGGGGAATCATTCCTGACTGATATATTAGTATTCTTTTGAGATGGTAAAGAGCAGGATAGATAAAAGGAAACCAGTAGATGTAATATGCTTGGATTTTCAAAAAGTGTTTGATAAGGTATCGCACAAAAGGCTACTTAATAAGCCAAGAGCCATGGTGTTGGGGATAGTAATTAACATGGATAGAGGATTGGCTAACTAATAGAAGGCAGAGGGTTGGGATAAGGGGCATTTCCAGGGTAGCAACATATAACTAGTGGCATGCCACCGGGATCAGTGTAGGGCCAAAGTTATTTACAATATATATTAATGACTTGGACGAGAAAAGTAAATGTATTATTGCCAAATTGTATTATTGTCAAATGACCCAAAAATAGGTGGGAATGCAAATGGTGTGGATGACACCGAAGGCATAATTTAATGGCCTCATTGCGCTTAAGCGAGAGCATGACGAGGCCGGTAGATTGCAGGAGAGGGCAAAATCACCACTTACGCTCAATCTCCATACAATTAACGGAAATGACCCCTAGATCTAACAGCCCCCTGTGATCTAACCACCTACCCAGCACAAGGGCACTGATTAGTGCTAGATTATTAAAAACGTGAAGCTGGTGGAATAACCGTTGTGGGGGCCTGAGGAGGTGAGTAGCCATCTTCGCTCCCAACCAATTATATAAACTTTGACATGGACCAGGCCCAACAAGATACCCAGGCAGCAGGATTCTCCGCGATCGATGGGATGCCTAGAGGCTAATAGATAGCATGATGTCGCCTTGTGCTCACTGGGCTGTCTGGGAGTGCCCTACATCAAAAGGAAGGTGTTCCACTCCCTGAATGTCCAGCTTATGTGCAACCACCACATGAAGATCATGCACGTGTGTGCACGCTTCCCAGGGAGTGTGCACGACAGCTGTAACCTGGGGCAGTCTGACATCCCCGGTCTCTTCGAGGGCCACCCCAGGATGGCCGGTTTGCTCTTGGGGAATAAGAGGTACCCGCTGAGGACCTGGCTAATGCCACCAGTCCGGAGTATGGAGGCCATGACCGATGTGTAGACCCAATAAAACGCGGTTCATGCGATCTGTCATTGAGCGGTGCATCATGCTCCTCAAGATGCCGTTCCGATGCCTCGACCCCTGTGCCTCCAAGCACTTCTCGACTCTCCATCGAGCCTTTCAATCGTGCTCTGCTCTTTCGATGGCCTTTGACCGATCTTCCTCATCTCCTTTCGCTGCTGGCAGAACTCCTGTCTGATGAACGTCATCAGCTGCTCCATCAGGGGTTTTTTAACATGCGACAATCATTCTCCCTCCACCATCTTTCCAATTGTTGCTGCTCTTCCAGTTCCTTGGCCAGGTCTTTAACCTTCTTCTGCTGGGTCTGATAACCAGTGGACATGCCACTCCCGGGAGGAACCTCTCCTCCACACCTTCAACGACACTTTCCTGTCAAAAGTCCCCCACTCTCAGGTAAAAAGAGCTCAAATCAACGCCTTTAAGTCGGAGCTGCCCTGTGTGCGACCAATCACTCCATGGCTGCCACTGGAAGTCAGTCACTCATCTTAGCACAACTCTCGCATCCCAGGAACCAATCTAGTGAATCTTCACTGTACTGTTTCCAAGGTAAGTATATCTGGAGGCCAAAACTGCATATGGTGTTTCAGGTTTGATCTCACCAAAACAATTGAAACAAGACTTCCTTATTCCTGTCCTCACAAGTCTCCTTGCAATAAAGACCAATGTACCATTTGCCATCCTAATTGCTTGCTGTACCTGCATGCTAACTTTCAGTGTTCCTCATACGAATACACCCATTCTGTTGGACATCATCATTTTTGGATTGGATTTGGATTTATTGTCACATGGACCAAGATATAGTGAAAAATATGGTTCTGCGTACAGTCCATACAGATCATTCCAAACATGAAAAAGAACATACGACATACGTAAATGCACAATATAGGCACAAGCATCGAGTGAAGCATACTGGAGTGTAGTACTACTTAGTAGAGAAGATGTGTGAAGAGATCAGATCAGTCCATAAGAGGGTCATTCAGGAGCCTGGGAACAGCAGGGAAGAAGCTGGTTTTGAATCTGTTCGTGCGTGTTCTAACAGTCCTGATTTCTCCACTCACTGTCCATAAACAGAAAGGTCTTTTTGATTTTTGATTCCCTCTTTTACAAGAGATGGTGTAATTTCCCTAACCTTTCAGTTTAGGGTGATTTAATGCTCTATTAATAACCCTACAGCAAACTAAAATAAGAGGGACTGTTTATTTTACACATGCACAAAACACGGGAAGTGGTTTCACAATGTTCACTCCTTTTGCACTCATCCAAGAAAAGATGGGCCTTCAGGGCTGTGGTGATCACAAGTTAACTAGATGCAATACAACTGAGCAAACACTAGAGGGAGCACGGGAGAGCCATATAAATAGACCGGGACAGGAAGTGAGGACACACTTCACAGAAGGCAGAACTGATAGCAGGACACAGAGACACCAGCAAGTAGCATTTGAGGTAGCCGTAGGTAAAGGTCTGAAGAGAGAACAAATTCACAATAAAGCATCTTCTCCACATTTGAGACTACGAGTTTTATTAAGACACGAGGAACAACACATGGTACCCAGGAGTGGCTTCAGACGCTTACTACAGGACAACTCAGTGGCAGACACAGAAAGAACAAAATGGCATGGAAATCTCCTACTGGACATTCGACTTGGGAAGACATCGCTGATGGGAGGATGTGCCTTGGATTCCCACTTCTGCTGGACACGACTGGAAATGTAAGAAGTGTCTGGAAAAGGTTTAAACAATGGTTCGATTTCGGTATCATAGCATATGATGCAGAAGCAGCCTCAGACGAAATCAAAATAGCAATTCTCATCGAAGGACACGAAGCTAGGAAAGTTTATACTGGATTTAAATACTCAAAAGGTGAAGACAGAAACAGCTTACAAATGATACTAAACAAATTCGAAGAGTACTGTAAGGAATTTGAACAGCAAGGCATGCTCAGAGGCCAAACTGCAGAGAGGCTGAGTGATGCAAAACTTAAAAAATCACGAAAAGAACAAGAAATCGCGAATGAAAAGTACAGATCAAAAAGAAGAAATAACATGAATTTTTCACAAAGCCAAAACACTGAAATCCAGTCCAGATCGGAAAGAAAAGGTAACTTACAACTTTTAGAAAGAAAAAACGCTGAAATCCGCGAAAAAATGGCGTCGGAGCACATTTTGCAGTCTCGGGCAAGCAAAAAACTACAAATTGCGTCTGCGCATGCGCCGGAACCGGAAGCCGCGCATGCGCAGTTAAAAAAAGGTTGCGTTGCCGATCGTTATGCGCATGCGCAAGCCGCGCATGCGCAGTCTAAAAAAGTTTTGGTCGCGGATCGTTATGCGCATGCGCAATGGACACAAAACCGCACAGTGAAGGAGGAAGGCCGATTTGCGCGTGCGCAATTCATTCCTACGCGTGACGTCATGACGTCTGAGCATCCCGACCACGCCTACTTAAAAGGGAAATGCCCGAAAATTGAAAACAAGACACTTAAAGTGGTAAAAGCAAATTTTCTTGCCTCAGAACACAGAAAAACGCCTGAACTTAAACCAACAGTTAAAAACAACTTGCACAACACCCTAAAAAAAGCAGTCTGCACCACCCAAAGTGAAGAGAACAAAAAGAATTCCGAAACAACAAAAGAGGATTTGTTTTTCGAAGATTACTACTCAGACATGGCTGAGTCAGTCGGATATGCTTATCACAGCATCAGCGACACGGTCGCAAAGTTCAACACGAATCAACTCGTGGTAGAAGAATCCAACCAAGATGATTTGGTTTTCGAAGAATACTACTCAGACATGGCTGAGTCAGTCGGATATGCTAATCACAGCATCAGCGACACGGTCGCAAAGTTCAACACGAACCAACTTGTGGTAGAAGAAGCCAACCAAGATGATTTGGGTTTCAAAGAATACTACTCAGAGATGGCTGAGTTATTTGGATATGCTGATCACAGCATCAGCGACACCGTTGCAAAGCTCAACACGAATCTACTCGTGGTAGATGAATCCAACACCATGATGCCATGGCAGCTCGTCGAAACATTGGATGACAGCAATACCCAAGACGAAGACGACGCCACACAGAGAGCACAGAAAGACTCCACAGAGCGAGCGATGACAGGCTCCACAGTGCGAGTGATGAAAGACTCCAACAGGGATGCAAGCAAACACTCCCTGGCGAACACCATGCATGAACAAGACCATGAAGGTAAACCCGCTGTATCTGAGCAACCGCAAGCAGACAATGAAAGTCTACCAAGCTCACATGAACAAGAAGAAGACAACGTACATCTAACCACTGACACCATGCATGAACAAGACCATGAAGGTCAACCCGCCGTATCTGAGCAACCACAAGCAGACTATGAAAGTCTAACAAGCTCACATGAACAAGAAGAAGACAATGTACCTCTACCCACTGCATGCGAAAACAGTGACAAGGTGATCACACTCGACGTACAGGATCACAGCGAGACTGACAGTTCTCAGCTTGTCTGTACAGAAGCACAGAGCGAAAACAGTGACAAGGTGATCACACTCGACGTACAGGATCACAGTGAGACTGACAGTTCTCAGCTTGTCTGTACAGAAGCACAGAGTCGGGCCACCCAACAGTCCAGAGAGACAACGCCGAAAGAAAACATGCAGATTTTGACTCCAGAAGAGGAGCACCTGGAGTCCAGAGAGACCACGCCAACAGAAACCATGCAGATTTTGACTCCAGAAGAGGAGCACCTGGAGTCCAGAGAGACCACGCCAAAAGAAACCATGCAGATTTTGACTCCAGAAGAGGAGCACCTGGAGTCCAGTGAGACAACATCAACAGAAATCATGAAGATTTTAACTCCATAAGCGGAGCACCAAGAGTCCAGAGACACCACGTCAACTGAAATCATGCAGATTTTGACTCCAGAAGAGGAGCGCCAAGAGTCCACAGACACCACGTCAATTGTAATCATGAAGTTTTTGACTCCAGAAGAGGAGCGCCAAGAATCCAGAGACACCGCGTCAAATGAAATCGAGAAGAATTTGACTCCAGAAGAGGAGCACCAAGAAAGCAAAGATGAGGAATCAAATCCTCCACAAATGATTGATGTCACCAGCACCGATGTAACATCAGATCATTCGCACCACTCTCGAGACGAAATGCTCAATGACTCAAATTATCCACACGGGACACTCATAGAGTATAACAAGAAAAACAAAAGTCAAAAGAAGCACAGCAGAAACGAGAACAACAACAGCAAGAACAAAAGCAACATGAAGCGCGACAAGACCAACAACAATAGCAAGAAGCACAGCAGAAACGAGAACAACAACAGCAAGAACAAAAGCAACATGAAGCGCGACAAGACAAACAACAAAGTCAGGCACAAAGATAGCGACAACGACAGAGACAGAAACAACAAGAACAGCAACAAGAACGGCAACGAAAACAACAAAGTCAGGAACAACGACGGCGACAACACCAAAGACAGAAACGACAAAAACAGCAACAAGTACGGCAACGACAACACCAAAGACAGGAACGACAGAAACAACAGCAATGAAACAACGACTTGTACACAATGGTACTACTCGGCACATGAAGGACAATGCCACAGCACACTGCAAAACGATGACAAGACTACAAACATGCCATGGGATGACAACGAATCGCACAAACTCACATCTGCTCCAGAACAAGCAAGCACACCAGCATCCAAGGCGGATGAGATAATAAATCAATACCACAAGCACAGAAAAAAGTCCATGCCAGTCAACATCAGTGATGTGACCATGCAAACACCTCGGGATGACGCATTGGGTACTTAAAATAACACGGAACACCAACAACATTCACAACGGAGTTACAATATCAATATCACCACGTCATCAACAACAAAAAGAAAAAAAACTGAACAAATTCATCAAGTTTGGACTCATAAATGTTTTATTAAGATTGGACTCATAAATACATTGGCTTTGTAAAAAAAAAATATGCAATAGCACCATCACTTGTATAGATACGCATATCATAAGTAACTGTTTTGTATAATTTTCTTTAACGATGTACAGAAAATATGTAAAGAGAAAGAGGGGGATGTGGTGATCGTAGATTGACTAGATACAATACAATTGAGCAAACACTAGAGGGAGAGCTATAAATACACCGGGACAGGATGTACAATTTTCTTTAACGATGTACAGAAAATATGTAAAGAGAAAAAGGGGGATGTGGTGATCACAAGTTAACTAGATGCAATACAACTGAGCAAACACTAGAGGGAGCACGGGAGAGCCACATAAATAGACCGGGACAGGAAGTGAGGACACACTTCACAGAAGGCAGAACTGATAGCAGGACATAGAGACACCAGCAAGTAGCATTTGAGGTAGCCGTAGGTAAAGCTCTGAAGAGAGAACGAATTCACAATAAAGCATCTTCTCCACATTTGAGACTACGAGTTTTATTAAGACACGAGGAACAACACAAGGGCAAAGAGAATAATAGAAATATGTATGAGCGTTTCACATGAGTCCAGAATCAAAACTCCAATGGTGTATTCCTTCAGAGGTTAGCAGATGGAAACCATTGCAGGGCGCATCTTTCCAGAAACAAGGGCTTTCCTGGTGGAAGGAGGCACTCAGATTTATTAGTCTTATCGGCACCAATACAACAGTTCCAATGTTCCAGAAGTGCGCAGTGTAGATGAGAGCCAGGAGATTTACCTGCACAGAGCCCTTTATGTTGCTACCTGTTGGCTGGTAAAATGATCCACTGCCTGAGCCCAGTCCTATGGCAATATTACACGTTGTAGCAGCTTGGGGGAGGTCACGTGAATGCGTCTCACTACTATCCTGGATTGTGGACAAAGCTGTATTTTCCAAGATCTGGAATCTTGAACACAGTAAGAAGTCTTACAACACCAAGTTAAAGTCCAACAGGTTTGTTTTGAATCACTAGCTTTCAGAGCACAGCTCATTCCTCGGGTGAATGAAGAGGTGGGTTCCAGAAACATATATATAGACCATGTCAAAGATGCAAGACGATACTTTGAATGTGTGTCTTTGCAGGTAATTAAGTCTTTACAGGTCCAGATGGAGCAACTGGAGAGAGGGATAATCACAGGTTAAAGAGGTGTGAATTGTCTCAAGCCAGGACAGTTAGTAGGATTTTGCAAGCCCAGGCCAGATGGTGGGGGGTGAATGTAATGCGACATGAATCCAAGGTCCCGGTTGAGGCCATACTCATGTGTGCGGACCTTGGCTATAAGTTTCTGCTCGGCGATTCTGCACCGTCCTGAAGGCCGCCTTGGGGAACACCTACCCCAAGATGAGATGCTGAATACCCTTGACTACTGAAGTTTTCCCTGACTGGAAGGGAACATTCCGGCATGGCAATTGTCGCGCGATGTCCATTCATCCGTTGTCGCAGCATCCGCATGGTCTCGCCAATGTACCACACCTCGGGACATACTTTCCTGCAGTGTATGAGATAGACAATGTTGGCCAAGTCGCACGAGTATGTACCATGTACCTGGTGGGTGGTGTTCTCATCTGTAATGGTGAACCCTAACCCATGTCGATGGTCTGGCACGTCTTGCAGAGATTGCCATGGCAGGGTTGTGTGGTGTCATGGTCGCTGTTCTGAAGGCTGGGTAGTTTTCTGCAAACAATGGGCTGTTTGAGGTTGTGCAGTTGTTTGAAGGCAAGTAGTGGGGATGACCTTGGCAAGATGTTTGTCTTCATTGATGACATGTTGAAGACTGCGAAGAAGATGTCATCGTTTCTCCGCTCCGGGGAAGTACTGGAAGACAAAGAGTACTCATGGTTATATACTGTGTAACCTTCAGAAACCAACATGGGACACAACTGACAGAATACCCTTCGTTGTCCAGTACTTCCCCGGAGCAGAGAAACTATGACATCTTCTTCGCAACCTTCAGCACGTCATCGATGAAGAGGGCACCAACGGTGGTGCTAACCGTTGTTCACGGTTAGCACTGCCGCCTCACAATGCCGAAAACCTGGTTCGATCCAGGCCTGGGTCACTGTGTAGAGTTTGTACATTCTTACCGTGTCTGCGTGGGTTTCACCCCCACAGCCCAAAAAGATGCGACGGGTAGGTGGATTGGCCACACTAAATTGCCCCTTAATTGGCAACATTTAAAAATATATATATTCTGATTTTCTTATTACCAGAATTAATACCCTCACACTTTCCCATGTTAAAGCTCCATTTGCCACTTTGTTGCTCACTCACTTAACCTGCCCATATCTCTTTACACCCTCCTCTAAGCTTACATTACCATATCGTCAGCAATCCTGGATACATTACTGTCGGTCTCTATATTCACCTGCACTCTCCAAGAGCTCTGCTATTCCAGTTTTCAGGCCTCTTGCATACCCCAATTTTTATTTTTACCATCATTGTCAGCTATTCAGGTCCCAAACTCTAGAAATCCCTCAAACAAATCTCTCTGATCTCTCTTTTCCTTTTAAGATGTTCTGCAAAGATTGTCTTGGTAAAGATGTCTTCCTGTGTTAAATTAAACCTGTTGTTTCAGTTTTAAAAAATTGTGCCATGTTCCAATTTTTGAGCTCAGTCCTTCACATCATTTTAATTTTGCATTTATATTCATCATCCAATACATGTTCATTTTTCTGTTTCATTGCCTCCTTTTTCTCTTTCACTAAAAGTCATATTTGACAGTTACATTGCTTTTAAGGGACTTTTATCTAGTGTTTCTCCATGCTTCCTGGTATCGGCTATGTTCCAATCCTTGTTTTGAGGCTAGCGTGTTAATATTTATTTATTTATTATTTATGATTGTAAGCACTACAACAGATACGGAAGAAGCATCCAACTTCCATTTTAAATTGTGTAAGTTATGCATGAGAAAGCAATCTTTTATTTGTAAATGTGCATGCTTGTGTCTTGAGTGGACATGTTTTTTTTCTGTTTTAATATAAGTTTTTCCCCTTTTTATTTTAAGTAAACTACAGCCCAGGAACATGACAACCACAGTAGAAGACCCAGCTATAAAGAGCCAAGAAAACCTCAGTAGCCAACCAGATATTTCTTCGCCACCTAAAATACCACAGCCAAAGGACAGATCCAGAGATAATAAAGATGCCAAAGGAAAAATCAAAATGCGCTCTCCTTCTGGGCTTTTCGTTATATTAGGACTGTTTATTGTCATGGTGGGGATTTGCTTAGCAGTTGTTGGCTACTGGCCACATAAGCGCAATTCTCGGGTATCAGTGACTCACCAAGGTATAAACTCTAGTGAATCAAAAGTTGTGACTCAGCATGTGAAGGTAAAGCTTCAATCTAACCCTGTGCTAAAGCAAGAGAAATTTAAGCTGATTGGACCTCTGATTATGGGTTTTGGGTTGTTCATATTCATCTGTGCAAACACAGTGTTACACGAAAACCGGGACAGGGAAACAAAACTTTTAGCACAAACAAATATTTATTCGATGGTTGGTCAGACTTGTAATGGAGAGAATAGAGAGCCAAAACAGATTCCTAGTCCTACCTCCACAGAGACCAATTTTAGATGTTTGGAACAGTGTTGTGCCACTGAAATGGCATGCAGGGCAATACATGGTCACACAAGCCCTCAATGTATAGATTGTCACAGGTCTGTTGAACCTAAAATGACTGCCCAACTGCTGCATCACCAAAGACCTTCCCCATCCGTCTCTCTTCATAGTGTCCAATCAGACTCTTGCAACTCCAGCGAAAGAAATCTCAGTATCCCGTTGAACTGTGACACCGTCTCCTTGATTTCCATGCCAGTAGTATTACCAGTTATTAAACTCAACAACTGCATTATTGACACACCCGATACTGCTGTGATGGAAGACATTGAGCTGCACCAGAAAGTGGTCATGGTTTCCACTGAAGACTTAAGCCAGCTGCAGAGCTTTGGGTATGTTAGGTCTAGCAGCATTCGCAGTGCTGATGATGCTACTCGGGGTGTGGACATGGACTATTCCTTGCCCAGTAAATTATTTTCCACTAGGTTAATTGGAAAGTTGCTTTCTCCAGTCACCACCAGAAAAGTGTATGGTTCAGACATGCAACTTCACACAACGTGCGGTTACTCCAAGTCATTTGACCTTGGGAAGGATGCAAATAAGCTCAGTGAACAAAAAGGAGAACAAAAGCATAGGAGCTGGCCACGTTTGGATTGCAATTACATCAAAAAGTATCTGAAACTGGAAAACAGAGAAGATTCTGTGGACCGATTACTTGAACAGGTTGAACGGGAGTATGCAAGTGAAGAACAGAACATTCAGGAGCTCAGCAACCCAAAAGAATAAACCATATAAAAAGATGGTTGTAAATTTGAAGATTAGAAAAGTGTTCCGCATCAGTTGAGGACAATTAAAAAAATTAATTAGCTGACAAGAACTTATTTACAAAACTAATGACCTAGTTTTGGTTGTTGTCATTACGTCCGCTTCTGTTTGGTGGACAATAAGCTGCCTGTTTATTGCTGCAGACTTTAGGGTTCAGGTAAGCAGTTGCAGCATTAATCCCTCACTCATACAGCTAAAACTGTCACCCATTTCTGATCGGTTGGAGAGTTTGAAATGATTCTGCAAGGCTTCCTAAGAAATTAACTCTATTGTCTACTGTTCAACTGAACTTTTTTCCTGTACTCCTAATACTTGTTCCAATATAATCAGAACCTCTACTCCAGTGAATTTTTTCCTATTTCCATTTCAAGAGTGGACGAAGACACCCTCCTTTTCTTAGTCCACATTAGCGCTTGGTAAAATGTTCAGCTGGATGGGGTCAGCTCCTATCCTTATGCTGACAAGATTTGCATCCATACACTCCCCTTTAACTCTTCAAAAGGAGTCCACTCTCTGACTATCAAGATCAAGACATGAATAAATATTAACTTTCACTTTGTGATGACTGAAGTCATGCTACTTGGCTCCTCCCAAACATAGCATACCTTACCCCCAACATTTGTTGCTCCTCCCAGCAACAAAATTAGCCTGGAACAATGTCCACACCCTCAATGTCTTATTTGACCTCAAACTGACCTTTAGCCTCTTACCTTCTATACACTAATAAAATTAATTATTTCCACCTATATTATCTGATTGTGTTCCTACCTGATCTCAATCATTTCTGCTTATCACATCAAACATTGTATAACACTCTGCTCAATAACCACCTAAACTCCATTTAACAAAGACCTTAGGTGGTGCAAAATGCTGCCCGACTTCTCGGTGACCCTTTTTCTTATCAACACCCATTGTTTTATTGCAGATAGCCAGACAGTTAAAATAGAACTGCAGTTTAATATTTGCACGTCTATAAGCTTTTATTTACAGAGACGTATGACAAGCACTGTCCCCGAACCCAACAATCACAGCTTTGCTCTGCTCCTATTTATACCTCTTTCTAAGAACATATATTAGTTAAGTGCCCCATTTGAAAGGGGCACACTCACTTTAACAAAAAAGGGCAAAACTTTAAAGGAAATTTAATAACTCAAAATTATGTTCCTGGGGTTGATGATGCGCTCTGGCTCCTCTGGTGAGTACTGCTTATGGCAGGCCTGAAGCCACCTGGCAGACATGGTATGCTCCCTCTCCTGGAGCACAGACAAAACTGAAGAAGAGAGGCAGTCCAGTTGTAATACCCCCACAACTGCTGCTACTAGGACCTGTTAATGACCACCTTGACCAAGCCCAGGAGCAGACGCATGAGGAGGTCTGCCAATGTTCCCACACCCCTCCACATTGGGTGACTAAAGACCAGCTGTGGGATTCTCCGTTGGTGGGATCCTCCGCTTCGCCGGCAGTGCACCCACCCCTGCAGGTTTCCCGACGGCATAAGCTGGCCACAATGGGAAACCCCATTGGCCGGCTGCTGGAACAAAGGATCCCGCTGCCGGTGGGGACGCATTGAGCCAGAAAACATGCCAGCGGAACAGAGAATCCTATCCTAGGAGCGTGGGACTGATGTCCAACAAGAAATGAAAGAGCAGCCCCTGCAGAGAATGGAAGAGGGACTGCAACCTCTCAGTCTATGTAAATATGAATTACAGACTTGCGGAGAAATTACAAATGGCTTGGGAATCTGTGAATTGGCTTAATAATTTATTATATGGGACTGCCCTGTGGAACACCCTCCAAACACACCCTGTCCCTATTTAACTCCAGTGAACCTCCAGTTAATCTCACCACCTACATGTAATCATAGATTGGTTACAACATAGGAGGTAGCCATTTGGCTCATTGTTTCAGGACTGGCTCTAGGCAAGAGTAATTCATCTAGTGCCTCTCCCCTGCCTTCTCTCCCACAGACCTGCAAATCTTTCCTTTACGTATAATGATTCAGTTTTCTTCTGAAAGTTATGTTTGGATATACCTCCTACACACTCAGGCAACACATTCCAGATTCTCATTACTTTCTGCGTAAAAACTTTTTCTTCATGTCTCCATTACTTCTATGCCAATTGTCTTAAATCTGTTCCCTCTGGTTCTCAATCCTTCCAGAAACGGGAACTGTTTCTCTCTCAATTTTTCCCAGATCCCTCGCAAATTTGAATACTGTACCTCCTACATAGATCATAGAATTTACAGTGCAGAAGGAGGCCATTCGGCCCATTGAGTCTGCACCGGCTCTTGGAAAGAGCACCCCGCCCAAAGTTAACACCTCCACCCTAGCCCCATAACCCAGTAACCCCACCCAACACTAAGGGCAATTTTGGACACTAAGGGCAATTTATCATGTCCAATCCACCTAACGTGCACATCTTTGGACTGTGGGAGGAAACCGGAGCACCCGGAGGAAACCCACGCACATCCGGGGAGGATGTGCAGACTCCGCACAGACAGTGACCCAAGCCGGAATCGAACCTGGGACCCTGGAGCTGTGAAGCGATTGTGCTATCCGCAATGCTACTGTGCTGCCCAGCACGGCATCTCCTCTCAATCTTCTCTTCAAGAATACACAAGTACTATACAACTAACATCCATTAGTTCCTCATTCCCCAACGCGTTGGAAACGAGGATGATGATTTCAAATTCAGATTAATCTGCAGCCTCGGGCCTCCCAAGGTATGTAACCTTTGATGAAAGATCCTTCAGCTGCTTACCTTGGAGTTTGTTTCCTAAACATCTCATCAAAACCTACCCCCTAATTAGGATATTTTACCACTTTGAAAGCACAAGATAAATTCAAACCATTATAGGAACAAAAGTGCCTGATTTTTGCTGAGACACTAATGAGAACGCATTTATTTATTTATTGCTTCCTTGTTATGCTGCCACTTCTGATAGTTCCTTCAGTTGGATGGGCGAATAAGCAAGAAGAACATTGGCACCTCAGTAGACCCCAGCAACAATGCTATTTGCAGCTTGTCAATAGTTCTCAGGTAGTGAGTTGAACAAAGGCAGAGATGGGTTTATGTTCTTTCTTGAGAATGAGTGCACCGTCTAAAGCCCATCTGTTCTGCGAATCGAGTACAAATCCAGCATCCATATTGGTGTACTCTACAAAAAAAAATCGACTTTAACCGGAAAATATTCTTCAGCTTAAAAAGAAGTATTTCATTATGTGTAAATTGACGGTTATATTTTTGGACTCGCAGCATTGTTGAGAGGCTCTGCTAGCTGTAAGTTGCCATTGTTACTTGAGAATACCTTGAAGACTTATGTATTTTAAATTCCAGAACTATCCAATGCGCCTTCATCAAGTACTGGCCTTTTGATAAAGCTTTATGATCGTTAGCTTATTATTGAGTAAAACGATTGCTGGGATGGTATTTAGCCATTTATTCAGCTGAAGATTGATGATGTCTTTAAATATTAGACTGTGGTTGTTTAAATGTGCTGGACAATTACCTTGATCATGTACCCAATCAGGTAAACTACCTCTACTCAATCGTTTGGTTATTTATTGCAATTTGAACACAGTTCAAAAAAACATTCACCTTTAAAACAAATTCCAGCTGTTTTGCCCAACATCTGGTCTGGCCTAAGTAAGCCTATTATGATATTTGCTTCAAATTATTCTATGAGCCCATGCAAGGTACTGAGAGAGAGTATTGGACAGGAGACGTATACTTTAACTTCATGTTTTCTGCGACTGAGTTTGAAAGAGCAGATTTTGACGTTGAGAAAAGCAAACATATTCTAGTTACCGATGTGCATCACTCCAATCATCTGTTAGTTTCCTATTCCCCTGTCGGCATGTGACACTCAGTAGAGAAGCTGGCAGTAGGTAGAAAGCCCAAATATTTGTAACTAGTTTTTATTTAGCAACATTATTTTGTTCTTACCTGATCAAATGAGAAGCAAGTATTCTAGCAAGTGATTTATCACTTCCTAAGACTTGGTCTCTCTTTAGAACTTTTGATATAAAATTGAATACTTAGCAAAAATGTACAGCATGCATCAAGTGTAGAAATCTGTTTTGGGATATATCACTATTCCAAATTACGTGCTTTAAAGGCCCTGACAATCTATTGGCTATTTGGCTACAGTCTCATTGTAAACCTGCTGATCAAAGGAGCAAAGAGACAAGCAAATTCAAGTTGTTGGATCTGAACTCTCTGCTCATTTGGCCAAGGTAATTTCTTCAGTACTTCTCAGTACTCAAGATGCACCCAGTACTGAGATGTTAATAGGACTTTCCTCTACAACCCCAGATACTTTGGTCAGGTTTCCTGACATATGCTGGAGTAGCATATAGCACATATCCAACTCCTGTACTCTCACTGTGATGAGATCAGTGCCAATTGGACAGTCTCCTATCCTAGCTCCCTTTTCTAAATACGTGGCGTTCCTTCGCATTCCCATCCTTCCTTTTAAAAACTCCAGTATAACATCATCTAACAACTATTTACTGATATATCTAATTTCCCCTCCACCGCTTTTCAACTCGGTGGCGTTGAGCCTGTGAGGCTTTGCTCCTCAGCCAGTAGTCACAATAGAAAGCATTGTTTTTCATCCATCCTTGAATTCCATTGTTGCAAAGAATACCTTGGGATAAAGCAGCTGCTGTGATGGAGTAGACGTTAGAGGAGACCCTGTTCCAAGCGCGCCTCAGAACTTGAATTGGGGGGTGGAGGTGCAAGAGGCAATAGAAATTTTTCCTTTGGCCTCATCGGCTAGAGCTGGTTTTGCCCCCATATCTGAGTGAAGAGATCAATGTCGAGCCGCCAACGTTTTAGATATTAGCTTCAGCTGAATACAGAATTGAAGCTGACGCTATGGAGCATCCTGCATGACCAAAGGTGACATTCTTGCAATGCACTGTCAAACCAAGGCTCCACCTCTTGTGGTGGTTCAAGTGAATGTTAAAGATCGCAATGACACTATTTGAAGAGTGCAGATTTTCTATTAACAAACACCAGGAAAAGAAATTCATCCAATTGTTTTTTTTAATTCATGCTGAGTGTAAATGACTCATTCACCTGTAAAATAACAATAGCTTTAATTCTACATTTTGCACCAGTGGGCATACCCCAGAAATGCAAAGTAAACAAATATCCTAAATACATTTGAAAAGATGTTGCTAATTATTCCTAATTTAACGCATTCTTAAATGACAATAAATTTGTTACAGAGTTGAAATTTTTCCAAAGTGTGTTACTGACATTGCTCACCAGGAGCAACACTGAATGTCATGGGTTTAGCATGATGAGCAGGAAATCTCAATATTAATCAAAGATTACCTAAACGTGAAAGCAAACAATATCTTCTGTATTCGCACAATTGGGTGATTACAAATACACAAATTTGCCAAGAAATTTTATTGTTGGATGAGGAGTTTTGTAAAGTACAATGTCTCTGTAGTGCAAGAAGTTCAATAGTGTGTTGTGAAACTCAAAATCCGAGTATTACCACCAGCAGCAAATCAAAATAACACATTTATATAGGAGACAATTTTTGTCTTGTTGCCATGCTGCTTCCAAATGTAAAGAGGGAGGATGCAAGGGATCATTTAAAACAACTGTCAACTTCCTCCTGTTGGAGTCCCCAGTTTGAATTTCCAATTCATCTTGACTTCGGTGGCTGTTGTGGAAATAAAATAGTCAGAGGCTTCGAGCTTCATTTCAGGTAATTTATTTGGACACGATCGCGGAGGGGTTGTAATGGTTGGAGACCACGCCAAACACCCTACCATACAAGTTTAAGAGCATACATTTATACCATGAAATAAACAGCATCCAAGAACAAAAACAGCTTCTGCTAGCCATGTTTACATTAAACAAACCTTGAGAATGTTCTTGCAGTTATCTATTACACTTTCTGTCTTTTGCTAAAATAATTCTATATCAGCTAGTCAACATGAAAAAGGCTGCAGCTGCAGTATTGGTTTACATTATTCGACCTTCCAAATTTTTGTACAGAAGCAGTTCAAAAATATAGCCAAGCATCCCATCATGCTTTTAGCAAGTGCCTTTTCTTTAATGGCGACCAGATATAATGAATGCCCTAAGCAGGCAACTAATCTGCGCACTAAATTCCCTTCTACAGTGGCTCATGTTGCCACAGGAACACTATGAGTATTAAAAGCTGTAATTTTGCTGTTAATCAGCACTGGGGCAACTTTCTCAGTTCCTGGATAGATGCAGTTGGACTGAATGGTCTCCTGCACCTTCTGTGATTCTGGGGAAAACTAGAAACAATGGAAACTGATCAAGGCTCCCGCTGATGTTATTGAGCAGGCACAGCCCCTGTAATATACACCACGGCACTGCCTCTGTAATCACCACGGGCATTGCCCCTGTAATATACACCAAAGGCACTGCCTCTGTAATATACACCAACGGCACTGCCCCTTTAATATACACCATGGGCACTGCACCTGTAATTTACACCATGGGCACAGCCCCTTTAATATACGCCATGGTCACTGCCCTTGCAGTACCTCAGGCATTTCCCCTGTAATATACACCATGGGCACTACCCCTGTAATATACACCTTGGGCACAGCCCCTGTAATATATACACCACGGGAACTGCCCTTGTAAAGTACACCATGGGCACTGCCCTAGTAATATACACAACATGCACAGCCCTAGTATAATACACTATGGGCATTGTCCCTGTAATATATACCATGGGCACTGCAGTTGTAATTTACACCATGGACACTGCCCTTGTAATATATACCACAAGCGCTGTCCCTTTAATATACACCACGTGCACAGCCCTTGTAATGTACACCATGGGCACTACCCCTGTAATATACACCATGGGCACTGCCCCAATAATATACACCATGGGCACAGCCCCTGTAATATATACACCACGGGAACTGCCCTTGTAAAATACACCACAGGCACTGCCCCAGTAATATACACCACATGCACAGCCCTTGTATTATACACCACGGGCACTGCCCCTGTAATATATACCATGGGCACTGCCCCTGTAATATATACCATGGGCACTGCCCCTGTAATATACGCCATAGGCACTGCCATTGTAATGGGCACCGCATGCACTGCTCTTGTAATATACACGATGGCCACTGCCCTTTTAATATACACCATGGGCGCTGCTCATTTATTATACACCACGGGCACAGGCCCTGTAATATAAACTGCAGACACTGCCCTTTAACTATACACCATGGGCACTGCACTTTTAATATACACTGCGGACACTGCCTCTGTAATATACACCATGGACGCTGTCCTTATAATATACACCACGGACATTGCCCCTGTAACCTACATACACAGACACTTCTCTTGTAATATACACCAGGTGTGCAGCCCTTGTTAATATACCCATGGATACTGCCCTTTTAATATACACCATGGGCACTGACCCAGTAATTTACACCACGGATACTGCCCTTTTAATATACACCATGGGCACTGACCCAGTAATATACACCAGGGACACTGCCCTTTTAATATACATCACGGGCACTGTCCCTTTAATATACACCATGGGCACTACCCCAGTAATATGCAGTACAGGCATTTCCCCTGCAGTATGCACCATGGGCACTGTCCCTGTAATATGCACCATGGGCACTGCCACTGTTATATACACCATGGGCACTGCCCCTGTAATAGACATGACAGGTACTGCCCTTGTAATAGATGCGATGGGCACTGCCCTTGTAATAGACACCACATGCACTACCTTGTAATAGGCACCACGGGCACTGTCCCTGTAATATACACCACAGGCGCTTCCCCTGTAACATACACCATGACCACTGCCCCTTTAATATACACCATAGGTACCGCCGTTGTAATAGACACCACGTGCACTGCCCTTACAAAATACACCACAGACACTGCCCTTGTAATATACACCATGTAACCTGCTCTTTTTATATACAACGTGGGCATTGCTCTTTTAATATACACCATGGGCACTGGCCGCGGAATTTAAACCGCAGATAGTGCCCTTTAAATATACACTATGGGCACTGCTTTTAATAAACACCTCGGGCACTGCCCCTGTAATATACAGCACACACACTTCCCTTGTAATATACTCTACGGACACTGTTCCTGTAACCTACACCATGGACACTTCTCTTGTAAAATACACCACATTCGCAGCCCTTGAAATATACAACACGAACACTGCTCTTTTAATGTACACCATGGGCACTGCCCCAGTAATGTACACCATGGGCACTGCCCTTTTAATATACACCACGGGCATTGCCCCTGTAAAATACACCACGGGCACTGACCTTGTAATATACACCATGGGCACTGCCCTAGTAATCACCACCACGGACACTGCCCTTGTAATATAAACCACAAATCAATCCCTCTGTTAGTGTGTTTTATAATCAAAATATTTATTAACCCTCCCCTAGTTATTTTGGGTTTGTCAGTCTAGTACTGTAAAGATTCGTGCCCCTCATCCAGGTCTACTACCATGAAATATATTTGAATGAAATTGTTTTCCATGCAGTTTGAACTGAAGCCTTTTAATGTATAGAAGTTGATGGGTTTTGTCAATGTAATGAGCAGTGACATTTCATGTGTAACGGGTTTTTCCACCAGTGCTAGTCATAGGCTTTTTGCTTTATGCTGCAGCTTACACCTTGCACACAGTCATTCAACTCCACTGGATTGATTGTCAAGTCTAAAAAACGGGCAGTGCCCGTGGTGTATATTACTGGGGCAGTGCCCGTGGTGTACATTAAAAGAGCAGTGTTTGTGTTGTATATTTCAAGGGCTGCGCATGTGGTGTATTTTACAAGAGAAGTATCCATCTAAAAAACAGCATACACCAACCAGATTGTTTTCCAGAAAGGACAGAAAAAACATTGATACATTTGAGCAGTGTACCTCATTTCTCATCAGAATTATGCTCACTACTTAGTCTTTCAATAAATAATTTACATTTTATTACAGTTGCAGATTTACTGCTGAATTAAGAAAAAAAATGATGCTCAGAGATGATTACTTTTTGATTTTTAAATGATGCAGAATTTGAAAATGTGCAGAGCAGGAAAAGGGATATATCAGGAATAGTTGCACATCTGGAGTTCATACTGCATCGTTCAGTAATCATGCAGATCTGTGGTGTGCCAGATACTGTCACTATTTGCATTATAGGTTTATGGTGGTAAACTGAGGTAAAGAGACAATTTCTGGTTTCACAGTGGGAAGAAAATGTGTTGATTTTATTACAGACTGCTAATCTTCACTCACCACACTCTGTGGAGCTCATTGCAAGTAAATCAGCAAGTAATCGCTTGTAATGTTTGTGCATGAAATTGCATTTCATATGATGGATAGCTTGATTCAGGAATCTACGTTAACTGGAATAGTTGGAAATAGGGAATGCGTTGGTTTTCTCCTATAAAGTTTGTGTGGGGGGGGGGGGGGGGGGGTGGTTCCAAATTGTTTTGTGTAAACACTCCATTACTGCCACTTCCATGCAGATGGGAATGAGTGCTCTATGTTGGAGATCCCTTCAGACCCTGCCTGCTTGTTTTGTTTGTTCAGATGGGAATTGGAGATCACACAGCACTGTTGGAAGAGCAAGGTGTTCAGCCAAGTGTTTGGTGAGGGAGGAATATTGCCCAAATACAGATTTATCTTGAAGACTTATCTCAATGCACTCAAGGGTTGGCATAGCTAGCCATCTACTTGCTAACTTCATCATCAAAATTACGTATAGTTCATGGATGGGTATGGAACCATGGAATGGTAAACAGCCAATTCCTTAAAAAGGGCACATGAAAAATAAGGGACTTGCATATATATAGTGCCTTTCATGACCTCAGGATGTCCCTAAGTTCTTTATAGCCAACAAAGTACTTGTTCAAATGAATTTGCAGTTATAATGTGGACAACATGGTCACCCATTTGCACATACCAAACTCCTGGAACCAGGAATTAAATAAATGACCAGATTAACTGTTCTTAATGATGTTAGTTGAACGATATAAATTGACCAGGGCAACAATGTTCTTCTCTACTCATCGATTGGTGATGTGAGATAGCTTATGTCCACTTGCAAAGACCAACTTAAATATTTGGATTTGGAAATCAGTTAGGAAACAGGACTGGCTTTGTTCCAGGTATTCGTTGATTTGCACATATTACGATCCCGGGCCAGACCCCAACAGTTGCTAGGATACTGGACAGAAACCCAATATTTTATTTAATTTGTAAGACTGTGAGGAAAGAATCCTTTGCTCCAGGAGTGATTCCACACACAAATAGTGATATGGTATATTAAAACAAACTTTAATACTCACACAGTATTACCAACTTTAACCTCATAAGAAAATAGCTTACAATTATCAGTTAAACAATGCTTGACAATGACAATAAACACTAAATCTTAACTGCTATCCTGTATCCCCACTCAAACAAAACCCTCTCAGGTCACAATCCACGTTTAAATACAGTTAGCCAACCCAGGAATAATTGCCGTAAAGAGATATCTTGGCTAAACCACTTTGAGAAAGAGAGATCCTTCAGGAACTCTCTGTAGATTCTTGCCTATGTCAAACCACTGTTTAACTTGCCAGCCCTTTCAGAAACTGCTGTTCTGTTCACAGACAAAATCCTTTTAACTAAACTGCTTTGAGAGAAACTGCTGGTCTGTTCACAAATATTTCAAAACTGAACTGAAATGCAACACCTGACTGCTTAAGCCCATGGCTCCTCCCATTAATCACATCATCTTATTAAAGCGTGATTTACCAGCATTGTCGCACCTGACTTGGTGTCGCGTCAAAGCTGTTGAATCTCGTGAGAGGCCTCCATCAAGATTTGCAAAGCTTGAGATTCAATTGAACCTCACGAGAAGTCACAATATGAGCAATTAATCTCTTTAAAATATGCATGCACCGGATTCTCCTGGCGCCCAGAAATTAACGACCTCCCCAGCGAGGCCTTGACCGGGTGTCATTTAGCACTGGTCCACACATATGTGGACCAGGTGTAAAAGCACCTGGGGAGTCTCTGCAGGCCATTGGAGATGCTTGGGTGATCGGGGACAGGAAAGGGTGCGCACCTTGGCTCTCCCTCTGGCACCTGGGAACCTAGGCATTGCCAGACTGGCATCTTGGCATTGCCATCCTGACACTCCCAGGATAATCATTTCCAGGATGCCAGGTTGGCACTGCTATGGATCAGGGCCTGAGGGAAGCCATGCCCATGAGAGAGAGGAATGTGGGGATATGAAGTTTGGGGGGGGGGGGTTGAAGGGTGAGTATGATGGACCTCATGAATGTTTGGGGGGGGGGGTAAAGGGTAAGGGTACTGAAAGCGGAGGGGCATGAAAAAGGGGTGGTTCTGCCTAAAAAGGGGACCCCCTCAGCAACCCAATAGCAGGGTGTCCTCACTTGGGGGGGGGGGCAGAATACCCATGTGTGTGTGTGGAAGGTTGTCATTGTCTCTGGGTGGAAGTTGTGGGGACCCTCGGGCTGACCTAGAGTTTGGGATACCCTTTCAAAATGGTGGCCTGATCTCTGAGGAGCCGGTCTCGCTAGCAGGTTCAGTTGCCCACTGCTGAATAAATTTCCAAGTGTGGGCTGGACAGGGGAGAAACTCCCCAAGGTCTAAAAGTTTGGGCATGATCTCACCCAAAAAGTCAGTGGGAAACACTCTGTCAAACATGCCCAAAATTCTCAATTCAACCAATGGGCTGCAAGATGGCACAATGGTTAGCACTGCTGCCTCACAGCTCCAGGCACCCGGGTTCAATTCTGGCCTTGGTGACTGGGTGGAGTCTGCACCTTCTCTCTGTGTCTGCTTGGGTTTCCTCCGGGTGCTCCAGTTCCCTCCTACAGTCTGATGATGTGCAGGTTAGGTGGATTGGTCATGCTAAATTGTCCCTTAGTGTCCAAAGGGTTAGATGGGTTAGAGGGATAGGGTGGGTGCGTGGGCTTAAATAGGGTGCTCGCTCCAAGGGCCAGCCCAGACTTGATGAGCTGAGTAGCTTCCTTCTGCACTGCAGGGAGTCTATGATTCTGTGAATTGGGAACAAAGTCGCAGAGCCGCGTGTTTCCCTCAGCGGGGAATGTGTTTGTACAGTGGGTAGCTCTGCTCGCCGGAACTCCCCATTGTTGCGAAAATCAGATACTATTTTTAAATGGGTCCCAATCTCCAAGGCCATTGAAGTGACCCCGACCTATCCCCAGTCCAAACGCAGGGCACCCCAAGCCCGTTCGAACATATGCAAAAAATGCCAGCTTGGCACCTTGGCAGTGCCCAACTGGCACCCAGGTAGCATTACCAAGGTGCTAGGCTGGCATTGCCAAAATGCCAGGCTGGCACTGGTAGGGTGCTGGGGGGCCTCCAATCCCCTGGGAGACCCCAATGCATACTATTCTTCAGGTCCCCGTTTGTGGGGACCAGTGCTGCATGGCACTCGCCCGAGGTCTCTGAGACAAAGGGGATGAATCCAAAGGCTCAGGTGCCTCGGGAATCTTCACATTAGAGTGGGACTAACTCTCTCGATTTAACATGCAGATTTGCCAAAAATGATCCCGCCCACTATGGGCAGGATTTACACCACAAAGTCTTGCGAGATCGCATTGGATCTTGCGAGGCGTTGCGAGCCGAGTAGACCCCAGGAGTGGTGTCTCCCAGCTTTTATCGGCCACACTGTGCGCGAGCTGCTTTTCAGGCGCAGCCTGGCCATTGGATTGCCCCCTTAGAAATGTTTTGGTTGAGATCCACTCAATGCCTCTAATCATCTACTCCCCTGGGAACCTTCTTAATACAAACAAAATTGCACAAGCAACTTTTACAATGCTTTAATTATCCCTTTTCTAGAGAAAGTGTCTGTCTTTTAAATCAGGTGTTGGTGATTCATTGATGAGATCTTAAGGCTTGTGTGTCTTCATATAAACACCTTTATTAGTAGGCTTTAACTATTTATAGTTTCAAGAATGGCCTTCCATGTGTAGTTTCCACCATGCTGGCTAGCTGCTTACAAAGTGTTGTTCTAGACCATTCTCTGACAATGTGATTACTCACATCACTGCGGGTAGTGCCACTCTCCAGTCCCGTGTTAACCCTTGCTCTGCCAAATATCTTGCATTGTAATGCATGCAGGCACATATCATCACAGCCTTCATCGCCCTTCGTAATAGCACTGGGTGTACTTATTCCACAGCTTTTTTTAATGAATCAAACACACAAGACTGCCAACATTAAAAAAAATATATTTTTTTATTCTCCTCCTTTGTCACATTTTTTCCCAAATTTACACCAACCAACAATAAACAATAATCAGCAACAAATGTGTGAATTCCCATATCAATAACAACGATCCCATCCTCCCACCAAACCCCAAACATTAGCCCGCATGTTTACATAAACAAATGACAAAAAGGAATCAGGAATCACCCTCAATACACACAGACCCCTTCCCCCCCAACCCTCCCACCCATCCCCCCAATTAATATTCGATGTTATCCAATTTTTGAAAATGCATAATGAATAATGCCCATGAATTGTAGAACCCCTCCGTCGTTCCACTCAGTTCAAACGTAACCATCTCAAGAGTCAAGTATTCCAACAGGTCCCCCCGCCACGCCAGGGCACAGGGTGGAGAGGCTGCTCTCCATCCCAACAGGATCCGCCTTCGGGCAATCTACAAGGCGAAGGCTACGATATCTGCCTCCGCACCCGTTTCCAACCCTGGCTGGTCCGACACCCCGAATATGGCCTCCCGGGGACCCGGGTCCAGTTTCATGTGCACCACCTTGGAAATTACCCTAAAAACCTCCTTTCAGTAATCCTCTTTGGACATGACCAAAACATATGAACGTGATTAGCGGGGCTCATCCTGCCAACATAACCGTCTATCCTTTCCGTCCTCATATACTGCAGTTCACCACCACCTTCTTTAGGGCAATTAGGGGATGGGCACCAAATGTCAGCAATACCCACAGCCCATGAAAGAATTAAAATAAAGATTCCCTCAAATCCCGGCTGAAACAGCAAAGAACATGCACTGTAATGGCAGAAGATTGGGTTAAAATAAAAATCACAATCTTAAAAAAAACTGCCGTCAATTTGGTGACAAATTTGTGAACACCATGCCCTTGAATATGAAATACTGGAAAAACACTAAGTCTGTCAGTACATTAAGTTTTTCTTTTCTTTCATCAATCAAAAATAATAAAAGCAAATTAACTTTTTGACTTTACACCTGAAGCATTAACCTATCTCCTCGTTCAGTAGCTGCTGCGTATTTCAGGCAATTTCTGCTTGTATTTCAAACTCTCAGTATTTTCAGTTTAAAAAAAAATTATTTTTATCTCCTTGGGAATAAAAGAAGAATCTTAACACAATGAAATTCGTTGCCCATCCCAGCTCCCAAAGTCCATCCAACCTGTGTTCCAAGCCAAACATCTTTAAGTTTCAACAACACTGTATTTATAGCGCAGCTCAGCTACCGGCATTTTCGAAGAAAGTAACCAGCTGGAGATATTTCAAGTTATGAAGTAATACTGCGACATATGTTTTTTAAATGAACTTCAAAGGCTCCAGAGAGAAAGGTTGACAGCAGTCTGTTTTGACTTAACTCAGAACATAAAATAATAGAGCAGTGGGAGCTCAATCAGGCCCATTATTTCTGTACTGCTTCTTTCAAAGAGCTGTCCAATTAGTCAGACTCCCCCTGTTTTTTCTCCATCTAGCCCTGCAATTTCTTCTTATTCTTTTAAGTGTCTTTCCAATTCCCATTCAAAGTCTAAGAGCTGTACTAATTGCTTTCTAGAATTGCTTTTCAACAATAAGTTGAGCCAATTTAAAGCTGAACTGAAATGATCAATTAGAAATTGCTTCAAACTTTGCTTGGGAGTTCTTTGATCCTCAGTTGCTAAATGCATACCATAATTTGGTATTGATATGAATCTGCCAAGTCTGCTCTCTGATCTGTGCTGAGTTCAGCTGGTTTGCCAGGGCAATAACTGCAATAGGCTTCAGATGTATATGAGGAGGGAGTAGTGTTTCTAAGCATTATTCAGTTGAAACGTATAAGCAGGTACATAATTGAGCATGAAGTCAGGCCTAGCCGAAAAGGAGAAGACTCTCTGTCTATAATCACACATATAAAAAAACTGCCATTTGGGCAAACCCTAGCAGTGTTTGCAAAGCTGCCTTCAAGAATGAAGCACTGCTCTGAAGGGAGGAGGTGAAAGAAATAAGAAATCCATTTAACTTGAACTTTGGGTTTGCCCACCTAAAAATGTAATGAACATATAGACTTGAAATCAAACAGCTCACTATAGCCGCCACACTAATTACCTTGTGTATCGATCCCATGCGAAAGATATAGAAATGTCTGATGACACACTCCTTCCAGTCATGACAGTGACCAGGAACTTGTGCCCATTTTAACATTTTTTCAGACATTTCCATCCTGATGTCGCAGTCAATTCCTGTAAAACTCATTGTCCTTCCAGGGACAGGATACCAGAACTGGCTTCCTCTTTACTCCATGGATTGTTTCAGACAGGATATTGGGGCCATTGATAAAAATTGTTTACTCAGTGCAGTATGTAATCTGCTGGCCACAAATCTCGTGTGTCTCAAAAACATGGGCAAGTTAGCTAGCCTAAATCCCATCATGCATTGTGGCCACTGCTTCTAGCTAGAGTTTAAATGATTATCACTGCTATGTCCTAAAATACTGGTTTAATGGTTAATAATGATAAGTGATTACAGATACTGGTGTAATGTTGAGGTACAGAGAATGTACATTATGTGATTACTCAAAAAATTCTGATGATCATTTGAGCCATTGTTGGCTCTAAAATAAATACCTGACCATGGAGCTACTGGACTTAGGAATACAGTTAACTATATCCTTCCTGATAATCACAGAATCGTATTATGACACAGCACAGAATGCGGCCATTTGACTCATCACTTCATTGCTGGCTCCTTGACAGAACTTTGCAGTTAATCCCATTCCCTTGCTCTTTCCCACAGCCTGGTCACTTTTTTGCGTATTTATCAAATTCCCTTTCCAATGCTATCTATTCTGCTTCCAACATTCTTTCAGGCAGTGTCTTCCTGATCATGAGATCTCTGGTTCTTTAACCTATTATCTTAAATCTGTGTCCTCTGGTTACTGATCCTTGTGGAAGTAGAAACAGTTTCTCCTCATATATTGTAGCAATTCATGATTTTGAACATCTCAGTTCAAAGCTCCTTCTATCATCTGTTCTTATGAGAAAGTTAGCATGCAGGTATGGTGATTAGGATGATATGTTGGCCTTCATTGCAAGTGGATCGGGATACAGGAATAAAGCCACCTTGCTGTAGTAATAAATGGCTTTGGTGTGACTGCATCTGGAATACTGTGATCAGTTTTGGTCTCCATGTTTGAGGATATATTTGCCCTTGGAGGTGGTACTGTGAAGGTTGACTACATTGGTCCATAGGATGACAGTGTTGTCCAATATTGAGAGGTGGAGTAATTTGGACCTATATTCTCTGGTGTTTACAAGAATGAGAGGTGATCTCACGGACACATGCATGATTCTGAAGAGGCTTGGTAGGGTGGATGCTGAGAGCTTGTTGCTGCAGGTTAAGAACATGGCCTCACAATTTGGGCATATTTTGGATGAGATGAGAAGAAATTTCTTCACTCAGAGTTGTGAATCTTTGGAATTCTCTATTCCAGAGGGTTGTGGATGCTCCACCTTTAAATATGTAAAGCTGGAATGGACAGATGTTTGATCCCTCAGGGAATCGAGTGATATGGGGAGCAGAAGGGAAACTGGAGTTGAAGTCCAAGATCAGGCATGACTGTACTGAATGGTGGAGTAGGTTCCACAGACCCTATGGTCTTTGCCTGCTCCAATATCCTGTGAGAACAACTACAGCTTTTCCGGTCTCTTACTGTACTGACGTCCTCTTGTTCCTGGTACCAGGTTAGTCAATCTCTTCTGCACCGTCCAAGGCCTTGATGACTTTAGTGCCCTGAATTAAATCCTTCAGATGAATCCTAACTAGTGTTTTATTAAAGTTTTAATAAAACGTCATGGCTTCAGTACTCTCTGCTTTTATTAATAAAGCCAAGAGTTCCATATTATTTCTTAAATAGCCTTCTCAATTGTCTTTCCATCTTCCGAAATGAATGTATGTTACTCACCATGTCTTTCTGTTTCTGTGTTCTCTTTAATATTGTACTACATAGTTCATATTGCCTCTCCTTATTCTTCCTACCAAAATGTACCACTTTACAATTCTCAGCATTAAATTTCATCTGTCATGGGCCTGCCCATTCTATTCGTCTGTGTCCTCCTGGAGTCTGTTACTATCCTTCTCATTGTTTACTGCATTCCTAAGCTTCATATCACCTGCAAACTTTACAATTGTGGCCTGCGTGCCTTTATTAATACGATTAATCTACATTAAAAAGAGCAGCTGATCTAGTACAGAACTTTGGGAATACCATTGTATACCCCTATAGTCTGTAAAGCAACCATTCACCATAATTCTATTTCCTGTTACTTAGTCAATTTTGTATCCATGCTGCCACTGACCCTTCAATCACATGTAGTTTTGCTAACAGGGGCGGGATTCTCCGACCCCCCGCCGGGCCGGAGAATTGCCGGGGGACGGCGTGAATCCTGCCCGGCCGCCGGCTGCCCGATTCTCCGGCGCCGATTTTTTGACTGGGGCCGGAATCGCGTTGCGCCAGTCGGGGGATGATGGCAGTGGCCCCCTCAGCCATCCTCCGCTCCGCGATGGGCTGAGTGGCCACCCCTTTTCGGCCAGTTTTGCCGGCGTAAATCAAACAAGGTCCTTACCTACGGAACCTGGCTCTGGGGGCGGCCTGCGGAGACTCGGGGGGGGGGGGGGGGGGGAGATCTGGCCCTGGGGGGGGGGGGGCGCGGTGGGATCTGGCCCTGGGTGGGGGGGCCCACAGTGGCCTGGCCCGCGATCGGGGCCCACCAATCTGCGGGCACGCTGTACCGTGGGGGCACTCTTTGCCTCTGCGCCGGCCACTGTAACGGTCTGCCATGGCCAGCACGGAGAACTCCCCTGCGCATGCGCTGGGATCATGCCAGAACACTCTGCCGCTCCCGCGCATGCACCAACTCGTGCTGGCTGGCGGAGGCCCTTTGGCACCGGTTGGCGCGGCAACAATCCCGCCGGCGCCGGCCTAGCTCCTGAAGGTGCGGAGGATTCCAACGCCGGAGTGGTTCGCGCCACTGCTTTGCGCCGGTACGTCCCACCCCGCCGGATAGCGGAGAATCCCGGCCCAGATCTATAACGTGGTGCATTGCCAAATATGTTTCAAAGTTCATATACACATCAACTACACTGCCCTCATCAAACCTCTCTGTTATTGCATCAAATAGCACAATTTGCCTTCAAAAGATTCATGCAGGTTTTTATTTATTAGCTCATACTTTTTCAAATACCAATTAATTTTGTCTCAGGTTATTGCCTCCAGAGGTTTCCCCATCACTCATTTTAAGTTGACAACCTCTACTTGCCAGGTTTATCTCGCAATAGGGGGGTTAAATTTGCAATCCGCCAGTCCTCTGGCATTATTCCTTTATCCAAGGAGGATTTGAAGATTGAGGTGAGATACCTCAGTATCTATATGAATAGGTTGACTTCTCTACTTTGCGAATTGCCGCCTTTGAAGTCCCTCCTCTGTTCTTACCTCCTCTTTTCAAACAGTCATCTTCTCCAATCAAGACACATCAAGCTACTAATTTAGCACCTTACCCTCTTCCACTGCAATGCTGATCTAATCTTTGTTCCCTAATTAACTACATTCTTCCTTTAATTATGCTTTTAACATTTGTTTATAAAAGGCTTTGATACATCCGTGATGTTAGTCACGAATCTATACTCATACTTTCCCCAGCTTATTCCCTTTTTCATTCTCCTACATACTTTCTATATTCAGCATGGGTCTTTTGAATTGCCACAATGCAAGTTGTCCTTGTGTATGAATCACAAAAAGTCATGCATGTTCAGCAAGTAATTAAGGCCGTAAATGGAACATTTGCCTTTATTGCAAGGGAATGGAGTATAAAGGTAGAAAAGTCCTGCTACAGCTGATGTACTTAAAGAGGGACATATTTATATTGGAGGCAGTTCAGAGAAGGATCATCGGCTGATTCCTGGCATGAAGGGGATGTCTAACCGCCACTCATTGAAGTTTAGAGGAGTGAATGGTGATTCTATTGAAACATAATATTCTGAGGGGGCTTGACAGGGTACATACTGAGGGAATGTCTCTCTCTTAGGGGAATCTAGAACTAGGGCATACAGTTTCAAAAAGGTGTCTCCCATTTAAGAGACGGGGGAATTTATTTTTGAGGGTCATGAGCATTTGATATTCTTTTTCTTTCTTTGTTCATGGGATGTGGGCATTGCTGATTAGGCCAGCATTTATTGCCTATCCCTAATTGCCCCGGACAAGGTGATGAGCTGCCTTCTTGAACCACTGTAATGCATGTGGTGTAGGAACAGTGGGAGGTACAGGATTTTGATCCAGCGACAATGAAGAAATGGCTGATATATTTCCAAGCCGGGAGGGGAACTTGCAGGTGCTGGTTTTCCCGTGTATCTGCTGCCCTTGTTCCTTTGAGGTGGTAGAGGTCACAGGTTTAGAAGTTGCTAAAGTGCATCTTGCATAGTACACGCTGCTCCAACTATGCATCAGTGGTGGAGGGAGTGAATGGTTAAGGTGGTTATGGGGTGCCAATCAAGTAGGCTGCTTTGTCCTGGGTGGTGTGGAACCTTTTGAGTGTTTTTGGAGCTGCACTTAAGCAGCAAGTAGTGCAGGCCGAATTATTGAATTTATTCAAGGCAGAGGACAGAGTTTTGATTGACAAGGTGTCAAAGAAATCTTCTTAAACTAGAGTTGGGACTTAAAGATGGGTCATATTTATTCATGACGGTTTTACTTGCAAGGAGACCCAGCTTTTAACAACACAGAGAAAGATATTGAGCTGGATTCTCCCAAAATGGGACTATGTCCCCACGCTGGCGTAAAACCGCTGGAGCTTTACTCCAGAGATTCCTGTAAAAACGTACAGCTAATTCAATGCCCTGCAGGGGGCTAGTAGTAAATCTCGCACTTCCGGTTTGGAGTCCGCGCATGCGCCCAGCAGCGGCCTCCAGTGGCTGCGCCGAGCTCCATGGTGGACTTGGACCGCAGAGCCAGCCGCATAAATTAGACCCCCCCCCCCCCCGGATCGGCCATGCGCCCGACCATCTAACTGCGCACGCCCGATCGGGGGGTGGTCTAATCTATCCCTGGCCGCCTATAAGGCCCCCCCCCCACTGATGTCCAATCCCCCCCGCTCCCCACCAGGGTGGCCGCCGCGGACTGAGTCTGCAGCTGCGACGCGAGCACCCCGATTGGCAATCGGTGGTTAGTTCCACGCCATGGGTAACTCGGCCGGTTGGGAGCGGAGGATCGCTGGGCGGGCCTCTGGCAATGAGCCCCCAGCCGCACAGCGTACTCCGCGAGCACGCCGATTCTTGGGTCCCAGAGAATTGCCGGACTGGCGCCGGGTCCAGTTTCAGCGTGAAAGTGGATTCTCCGCCCTCACGTAGAATCCAGCCCATTGTCTCTGTTTTCCTGCAGCTCAGTCTCCCAAAGCTTTGGAGGTGGGGATCTTTATACAGAACAAAGGTAAACTGTGGTGTTTACTGACAGAAGAAACAATGCATTGGCTTTAATTTCCTATGTAAAAACAGTAACATCGATACTGAGAAGTTAAACTGTTAAAATTCCTCATCCTACAAAGATACATGGATGTGTCATAATTTTACATAACAGACAATTGGAACCCAGGGTGGATAGATGCATCAATAATTAGTAAATAGATTTCATGTTACCACAGGAGGCATTTGCACAGCAAAGACAATATTGCATGGCTTTGATCCCAGGAAGCTTAGCTTAAGACAGTGATTCTCCCTTGCCACAGGGATGACTGATGTCTCGCAAGGTTAACCATTTTTAAATTTCTTTAATTGATGATTATTCTTTCCTAAAGGGAGTCGGAAACAGGACAGATCAGCTCAACCATTGACTTATGACTGGTGGAGCAGGCTCAAGGGCTGAATGGTCTACTCTTGCTCCTAGTTTGCGTCTCATTTAGCTTCTATATCTTCAGTCATCGTGTGAGGTTTAGCGTTAGCTGCCCTTTTCACCTTCATAGGAATGTGTACCTAAACCAACTCCTCTTTGAAGGTCTCTCATCATTTAATTAGTGTTTTATCTACCAATTATTATTATTATTTAAAAAAAAAAAAAAATTTAGATTACCCAATTATTTTTTCCAATTAAGGGGCAATTTAGCGTGGCCAATCCACCTACTCTGCACATTTTTGGGTTGTGGGGGCGAAACCCACGCAGACACGGGGAGAATGTGCAAGCTCCACAAGGACAGTGACCCAGAGCCGGGATCGAACCTGGGACCTCAGCGCCGTGAGGCGGTTGTGCTAACCACT
Organism: Scyliorhinus canicula; assembly: GCF_902713615.1. Classification (NCBI taxonomy): domain Eukaryota; kingdom Metazoa; phylum Chordata; class Chondrichthyes; order Carcharhiniformes; family Scyliorhinidae; genus Scyliorhinus; species Scyliorhinus canicula. Next base: position 99,326,657 of record NC_052146.1, on the reverse strand, counting down.
AGGCCACAGTGCTGCCCTTATCTACCAATTATAGTTGCTCCTCCACCTTCTTCACACTATTCCGTGCCCATAATATACCCAGTTTGTAAAAAATCATTTATGGGATTCAGACGTTGCTGGTATGGCCAATGCTAATTGCATGTACAGGTCACATGTATGATACAACCATCATAAAATGTACAGTGCAGAAGGAGGCCATTTGTCCTATCGAGTCTGCAGGGGCTCTTGGAGAGAGCACCCTACTCAAGCCCACACCTTCACCCCATTCCCGTAACCCAGTAAACCCACTTAACCTTTTTGGACTCTAAGGGCAATTTAGCATGGCCAATCCACCTAACCTGCACATCTTTGGACTGTGGGAGGAAACTGGAGCACCTGGAGGAAACCCACGCAGACATGGGGAGAACGTGCAGACTCCGCACAGACAGTGACCCATGCCGGGAATCGAACCTGGGACCCTGGAGTTGTGAAGCAACTGTGCTAACCACTATGCTACCGTGTAGACCAGACCATGTAAGGACAGCAGATTTCCTCCCTCAGAGGATAGTAGTGAACCAGATGAGTTTTTACAACAATGGTTTCATGGTCATCACTGGATTTTTAATTCCAGATTTTTATTGAATTCTGTCATGGTAGGATTGGAACCTGGGTCTCCAGATTAACAATTCTAACCAAATAGATGGTGCTCTCGGTCATTGACTACATCATTTGTCTCTCTTGCTGAGTAATACTGACAACTTAGTTGCACTTTTTCATTCTCCATCTTTCCTGAATATCCTATAGCCAGGAATATGAAGTTCCTGGTCCTCCTTTTCTTTGCTATTTGCTTCTCTGGTCCTCTGTACATCTTGTTAAATCCTCTCTAATTTTTCATCCTGGCTTCCATTAAAACAGCACGGTAGCATTGTGGATAGCACAATTGCTTCACAGCTACAGGGTCCCAGGTTCGATTCCGGCTTGGGTCACTGTCTGTGACCCAATTATTTTTAAGGTGTACCATGGAAAGAGAATTGGTATTTTTTGTATGTATTCTGGAAATAAGAAGCAGTGCTATTCAAAAATATGACCGTCTTATTTTGTTATTAAATGAATACTTGATTTTAAAAAAAAAAATCGGTTTTGTGAAGGGTAGGTCATGCCTCACAAACCTTATCGAGTTCTTTGAGAAGGTGACTGAACAGGTAGACGAGGGTAGAGCAGTTGATGTGGTGTATATGGATTTCAGTAAAGCGTTTGATAAGGTTCCACACTGTCGTTTATTGCAGAAAATACGGAGGCTGGGGATTGAGGGTGATTTAGAGATGTGGATCAGAAATTGGCTAGTTGAAAGAAGACAGAGGGTGGTGGTTGATGGCAAATGTTCAGAATGGAGTTCAGTTACGAGTGGCGTACCACAAGGATCTGTTCTGGGGCCGTTGCTGTTTGTCATTTTTATAAATGACCTAGAGGAGGGTACAGAAGGTTGGGTGAGTAAATTTGCAGACGACACTAAAGTCGGTGGAGTTGTAGACAGTGTAGAAGGATGTTGCAGGTTACAGAGGGACATAGATAAGCTGCAGAGCTGGGCTGAGAGGTGGCAAATGGAGTTTAATGTAGAGAAGTGTGAGGTGATTCACTTTGGAAAGAATAACAGGAATGCGGAATATTTGGCTAATGGTAAAATTCTTAGCAGTGTGGATGAGCAGAGGGATCTCGGTGTCCATGTACATAGATCCCTGAAAGTTGATAGGTTTGTGAAGAAGGCCTATGATGTGTTGGCCTTTATTGGTAGAGGGATTGAGTTCCGGAGCCATGAGGTCATGTTGCAGCTGTACAAAACTCTGGTACGGCCGCATTTGGAGTATTGCGTACAGTTCTGGTCACCTCATTATAGGAAGGACGTGGAAGCTTTGGAACGGGTGCAGAGGAGATTTACCAGGATGTTGCCTGGTATGGAGGGAAAATCTTATGAGGAAAGGCTGATGGACTTGAGGTTGTTTTCGTTAGAGAGAAGAAGGTTAAGAGGTGACTTAACAGAGGCATACAAAATGATCAGAGGGTTAGATAGGGTGGACAGCGATAGCCTTCTCCCGCGGATGGAGGTGGCTAGCACGAGGGGACATAGCCTTAAATTGAGGGGTAATAGATATAGGACAGACGTCAGAGGTAGGTTTTTTACGCAAAGAGTGGTGAGGCCGTGGAATGCCCTACCTGCAACAGTAGTGAACTCGCCAACATTGAGGGCATTTAAAAGTTTATTGGATAAGCATATGGATGATAATGGCATAGTGTAGGTGAGATGGCCTTTAGTTTTTGACTTCCCATGTCGGTGCAACATCGTGGGCCGAAGGGCCTGTACTGCGCTGTATCGTTCTATATCTCTCCTCAATGTGGATGCCAACGCGCTGGCACAGTCCTCCCACAGTCCAAAGATGTGCAGGTTAGGTGGATTGGCCATGATAAATTGCCCTTAGTGTCCAAAATTGCCCTTAGTGTTGGGTGCGGTTACTGGGTTATGGGGATAGGGTGGAGGTGTTGACCTTGGGTAGGGTGCTCTTTCCAAGAGCCGGTGCAGACTCGATGGGCTGAATGGCCTCCTTCTGCACTGTAAATTCTATGATAATCAATAAATTAAACGTTTCCAAGTAGAAGATTCTTCATTGATTCTTCATTTCAGCTGTCATTGTTCTAGTGCTCTGATGTTTCTTTCAGTTTTCTCAGATTCTTGAGGGCAGCACACTGGCACAGTGGTTAGCACTAGGACTGCGGCGCTGAGCCGGGTTCGAATCCTGGCCCTGGGTCACTGTCCGTGTGGGGTTTGCACATTCTCCCCGTGTTTGCGTGGGTTTCACCCCCACAACCCAACGATGCGCAGGGTAGGTGGATTGGCCATGCTAAATTTCCCCTTAATTGGAAAAAATGAATTGGGTACTCTAAATTTATATTTTAAATGTTTTCTCAGATTTTCTTAACCCATTCAGGTGTTATTTGTCGTGGTATGTGGTCTAAACCACTTATTTTCTGCATAACCAGCCAATTTGCTAAAATTAATCGATGTTCATCTTAATCTTGAAAACAAATTGGGCAGGATTCTCCGTTGGCTGATATCAAACTTGCAGAACGCGATTGGGCGCAGAATAGCTTCCAACGCTAAAATCGCGGCAAGCACCAATTTGACGCCAAATTGCAATTCTCCGTCATCTCGACAGTGGTGTCAATGCGTACCGGAACGTGTGTACAGTAAATAACGTTGGCATATCATTAGCGGGCCTGACCTGGTATTCTCTGGGGTCTTCTCCTCCTCCGATGGCCCAAATTCCCGACGACGCGATTCACTTGGGCTTTCAAAAATCATGAACCTGGTGTCATGGCTGATTAGGGAGGGAGGTGGTAGGACCCAGAGAGGAGCGACTATGGGCTGCCGGGCCAGACACTGATCAGGCTGGGGGAGGGGGGGGGTGTGATGGGGGTTGAGTGGTCGGGGTGACGTCACCACCGGACTGGGGAGGTGTCCAGGCACAGACTGCCATTACCGTGGCTATCTTTCTGCACACCAACTGACCACTACCCTGACCCTTGGTTCCGCAGAGTGACACCGGCCGTATGGGTGCCCCACCCCCACACCCCACCCTCCACCCTCCGCCATACCACTCCCAACCTGCCTCCACCCGCTGGAGGCCCACCCAGGGTAATGTCTACATTACCACTAGCAAGGGCAGTGCCAGCCAATGGTATCCCTGGCATCAGGGACAGGCACCAGGGCCAGAGGCCCCCACGGTTCAAACCCCATGTTCAAGATGCCCCCCTGGCTGGGGAGTTGGCTCCTGGGTAACAGGGGTTATCCACTGCAGTCGTGGCTGATGACACCTGTCCAGAGGCCACGGACCAACGCGGTGACCTACTATAACGACGCTGATGCAGCGACCAGGGGCGTCAGCGTGCGGTGCTTTGGCCTCTTGAAGATGTGGTTAAGGTGCTTGGATCATTCTGGGGCCCTCCAGTAAGACGCTGACAGGATCACCTGCATCATGACGGCCTGCTGCATCCTCCACAACATTGTGCAGCAGATGGGCGATGTGCTGGAGAAGGAGGATGAACACCAGGCTTCGTCCGATGAGGAGGATACAGAGGAGGGCGAAGATGGGCAGGACAAGGGGCCCAGGCAGGCACTGTAGGCCGCATAACATGTGCGCCGGGACCAATGCACGGGACGCTCTGATCGCCTCCAGGTTCACCAACTGTGTGTGTGTGTGTGTGTGTGGGGGGGGGGGGGGGGAGGGGGGGGGGGGTTGTTGGAGGAGGAGGAGAGTGTGGAGAACCACCAGGAGCACGAGCACCACATCACATGGGATGGAGGATGATGACAACCCGCTTTGCGATGAGCTCTGGTGCTCCACATCATCTGACAAAGTCTGGCTCTTGCCAGGGTAGCACTTTCCACCGTCCACCTGGGTGATCCCTACATACGGGCTGGCCTTTCCATCGCACAGTGCCATCGATTCCCTGGGGTGAGGGTGGTGGGGATGGTTGGGGACGGGCAGAGGTGTAGGGAGCCTGGGGCCACACATAACATCCTCCCCTTCCCCCTCATCTGGCCCACTGAGACAAGCCCACCCCCTCACACCCATCTGACAGAACACCAAGACAGGTTGTAACAGTGATAACGTGTTTAATGTGAACGGATATTAACAGAGTTGTGCCCTAACCCCCATCATTAAACAGAGTCGTGCAGCCGTGCCAACTCAACTCGTGTCTAACTTTCTTGCCTCACGGGCCATAGCTAATCTGGCTGGGGGCGGATAGCCCGCCGGATGGACCTGCCCCATCTCCAGCAGGTCCTGTAAGAGAGATTAGACTGCAGGCCGAGGGAGAGTGGGGGTGAGTGTGGTGTTGAGGATGGTGTTGGGGTTAGTGTGGGGGTGAGGGTGCATTGGGGTGAGTGTGTATAGGGTGCCGGTAGTGTGGGGTGAAGGTGAGGGTGGTATGAAGGTGAGGGTTGGGTGGTGTTGGGTGAGGGCGGTGTGCGGGTGAGGGTAGTTGACACGTGTCATGGAGAACCGCAACCAAAGCGGGGTCTCACTTCCTCGCCCGTGGCCGAGCTCCACCTCGGTGACCTTCCTTTCCTCCGGGCCGCCAACCATGTCCAGGACCCTCTGCTCTGCCACAGTGAGGGGCCGCAGGTCCGGCAGTCCCCCTCCTGTCTTCTCCCGCTCCAAGTGGTTGTGTGCGGCCTTCTCCTGGAAGGGGGGGGGGGGGGGGGGGGAAACAGCGAACAACAGTGTTTGACAGTCCAATGCGTGCAGCCCAGGGTGCGGGTAGCTGATGGCGTCAGTGGTCAGGGCACACGGCCATGGCCGGCAGTGTTGCGGGTGGGGGTGGCTAGTGCCAGGGATTAAGGAATTACTTTGGAGGGACACATTGGCAGTAAAGTAACTTTAATATCAAATTCCTCTTTTTGCTACAAGTTCTGTCAACAGGAATGTACTCAAAGCCTTGATTGTTCACCTAGCCAAGATGCTGGGTGACTAACCAGGCAAGTCCCATTTGAATACATAGTCTGTACAGAGTTAGCTGATCTTGCTAGTACTAGTCTGATATTGTGTTAATTAGGTTCAGTGTGGTTAGCACTGGGACCAAGGCACTGAGGACCTGGATAACGGCACTGAGGACCTGGATTCAAATCCCGGCCCTGGGTCACTGTCCATGTGGAGTTTGCAAATTCTCCCTGTGTCTGCGTGGATTTCGCCCCCACAACCCAAAGATGCGCTGGTTAGGTGGATTGGCCACGCTAAATTGCTCCTCAATTGGAGATGAAAAATAATTGGGTACTCTAAATCTATTTTTTAAAAATTAGGATCGGTTAGGAAAGGAAGGATGAACTGGGGTTATTCGGCCTGAATACAGAGAAGTATATATGTGAATGTTTCACTGGAATGGGAAGGGGCCCAGCTCTAATGCTCTTAAATAACCTGCTGACATTCATGGTTTAACTTCCAGCATGAAAAATTGTAAAGATCACTTGGTGTCATGGAACCATAGACTAGTTAAAAAAATTGTGTAATAGCTTGAAATCATTAAACCACAAAAACAAGAGAAGGAAGGATTTCTGGTCCAACAGATTTTAAAGTACAGATAATCAAGAGTAAAGCTAATACAAAAGCACAAAATGAAATGATAAAATTCAGAAATGACACGTTGTGTGATGGCATTGGCAGTCATGAAATCCGGCATGTTGTTTAGAAACATATTGTGCGAGTCTTTATAAATTTCCTCTGGATTCAATTCAAGTGGTGGCCAAAATCAGAAAAAGTGCCTGAACCTATTTTCCCATTTGATTCCAATCAGAACTCAAAACTGTTCTATCAGCCAGCAATGAATAGGACCTTCTTTCAACTCTTTTGTCTATCACTCAAGGCAAAACGGCAGTTCCCATAAGCTGATCAAGATCCCCATGATTGAAACCTATACCCTCTATAAGTGTCTATGTGGAAAACATCTCAATGGACTAAACAATTACTGCTTGTCACCATGTGATATGCTCACGATAGTGCCCATCTGCTCTGAAAGCTGCGAGTAATAATAATAACCTTTATTAGGCTTACATTAACACTGTAATGAAGTTACTGTGAAAATCCCCTACTGGCCACATTCCGGCGCCTGTTCGGGTACACTGAGGGAGAATTCAGAATGTCCAATTCACCTAACAAGCACGTCTTTCGGGACTTGTAGGAGGAAACCGGAGCAACCGGAGAAAACCCATGCAGAAACAGGGAGGACATGCAGACTCCACACAGAGAATTAATCACAATGACAGTACAAGTAGCAATACGCAGGGCGGGATTCTCCGGTCGTGGTGATCGGTTGGAGAATCCAGGTTTACGACCAAAACAGGGCGGCGTGCTTTTGTGATGCTGCGCCCCATCCAAAGCGGCATACTTGGACGTTGCCCGAGGTTTGCCCCCCGATGCTCTGTCCCGGATCAGCCGAGTTCCCAGCGGTGTGGGTCTCTCATGGTCTCATCCACTGGGAACGTGGTGTGTCGGCTGCGGACCCAGTCCAGCGGCGCCTCAATTGGGGAGAGCTGATCCGCGGGGGGGGGGGGGGGGGGGGAGGGGGGGGGACTTTGCCAGGAGCTGGAGTCACTGTTGGGGGGTGGTTCAGGGCAGGTGAGCCAGCCAAAGTGGGGCACTATTGCGCAGGCCGGGTCAGCCAGTGGCCAGCGCCATGTTGAACGCGTGGCCGCTGTAATTCTCTGGGCCGTATCGGCAGCTAGAGCTGGGTGCTCTATGCCGCCAGCATGCTAGCCCCCAGCCAAATGGAAGATCAGTGGCCATTTTTTCTGTTGTAAAACGCCACCGTTCCCACGTCAGCATGGGGATGTAGCCTCAAAATCGGAGAAACCAGCCCACTTACTGTCATGGTAATTATCTCGAAGGTCTATCTCAAATGTGAGCTGCTGCTTTGTTTCTTAATATAGAAAAATTGCGTAAACCGACATCTAATCAATATTCCCTCGTAGAACAGGTCAAGAGTTGGGATTGGTGACAATTTTGCAACTTGTTACTTCAGCACAAGTCACTACATTAACATAATTCACTCCTGATTACCAGCCAAAACCTAACCTGGATTTTTTTCCCCCAGAGAAACAAACTAACTGGACTTTATCCAAATGATAAAGTTACAATTTTTTTGTAAGTTTCACATTTTAAAAGCTCCATTTGGGAACCACAAATTTCTGAGAGTTTAGCTGGGAGGGAGGAAGATTATCAATGGCTGAGGAAAATGTAGCCTGTATGTAAAGATCTAGCATAGCTGTGATACTGCCTGATGGAAGATCCTGTTGACTGGATGACCAACCTCATGAAGAATAGTCAAGGCAGGCAAACCAAGTTCTACTAAACTGCTCCATGAATTATGGAGATCCAGTGTGAAAGTGGAGTTGAAGTTAAAGATCAATCATGACCTTACTGAATGACAGACCAGGTTCGAGGGATCAGTTGGCTTACACCTGCTCCATTCCTTAGGTTCCTATAATGACTTAGAACATACAGTGCAGAAGGCGGCCATTCGGCCCATCGAGTCTGCAAGGACCTATTTAAGCCCTCACTTCCACCTCATCCCCAGAACCCAACAATCCCTCTTAACCTTTTTGGTATGTGGGAAAAGGTATGGAAGAAGCAGCATTAAAAACAATAGTCGGAAGATTTAATCATGAAACAAACTCCATTTTCACCCAACATGCTAAAACCATAGGGTGGCACGGTGCACAGTGGTTAGCACTGCTGCCTCAACAGAGCCAAGGACCCGGGTTGGTGCAAGCTCAATGGCCTCCTTCTGCATTGGAGGGATTCTATGATGAATATAACTAATTTTTTTTCCCCCATGATAAATAAATAGCTGGGGTTTAAGGATGCATCTCAAACGTTTTAAAAGAACCTGTAGGAACATTCAAAGTCTATAGAACAGGGCAGTTTACAGGGTGATCTGATTAAATCCAAACATTCCATGAGGTTCTATTTAACGCATGGATGGAAAAAGACAAAGGCTAGAATACAGATCAAATATACTTTTGCCCATCGCGTGCAGACTTAACAAAAAAAAAATCTTCAATTCTCACAAATAATATCTGCATGTGATATTTAAGGCTGGAAGCTGTTGTGCATATTTGATGGGTGGCTAACTAGGATGCAAACTTAGCATTGCATACAGTCCCGGAGGTGAAAAACTACCTAAGCTGTTCAAGGCAATGACGACCTTATCCAAATACAACATGAAGACACCTAGTTCAATGACAGGCCTAACCACAGTAAATTGATTTCATAATTTAAAAAAAAATTAGCCTACCCAATTATTTTTTTTACCCCAACTAAAGGGCAATTTAACATGGCCAATCTACCTATCCTGCACATCTTTGGGTTGTGGGGCTGAAATCCACACAGGCATGGGGAGAACGTGCAAACTCCACATGGACAGTGACCCAGGGCTGGCATTCGAACCAGAGTTCTCAGCGCTGCAGTCCCAGTGCTAACCACTGTACCACATGCCACCCCTGATTTCATCATTGAAGTTAATTTAACTAATAGTGTAAAATATCCTATCATTGCGGTTAATTCTCTCATTTGAAATAACCACTCAGGCCGGCAGAAGAAAATAAGCCCCATGGTTCCATCTGGGCAAATCGTGACACACAACTAATCACATTGTAGACATTGCTATCTTGTTCATTTGCAATGACTTAATGTGATGCAGATGAAGTTTTGTGCGCCGCACTGAAATCCTTATTGTACAGTATCTCTGCTGGAGCTTGTCTCTCGTATTTTTGTTGCATTAATTATGCAATTTATTGGCACAGTATATTGATTTGTATAATTGTTTTGAAAAATCACACCATTATTATTAAAGTAACAGAATTTGCTGCTTTCTTTCCCCCAATTTTAAGGTTCACTAGCTATTTAAAGTTCCCTAATATTTTTATTGAGAATAATCATTGAAGTTAATTTAATTCATAGTGTAAGATGTACTTTTCAAATGAGGTAAAGGCCTACCTCAGCTAGTCAAGGCAATTACTATCTCATCCATATAGAGCAGGAGTTCTCAACCTTTTTTAACCCATGGACCCCTTTTCCTCTTAATTTTTTTTTTGTGGACCCCCCATAGCCATTCCACAGAAAAAAAAGCTTCTTACATGCGTGGTAAACTAATCCTAAAGTCCATCTACCTTACCGTGAGGGTTGGAAACGGATTAGCGGTATTTTCGTACGTTGCCAAACTTATTCTAATATGAAAAGTAATGAAAAAAACTTTTTACTGACTAAATTGAATTAAATTACTCTTAAAAATAATCAATTCATATCAAATATACACAGTTTCTAGTGATTACTGTGTTAAATCATTCATTAAACTTGTCAAGGAGAAACGTGGCATAAGCGTCAGGTCAACCGTGGGTATTTACCTCAAGGTAAATTAGATAGATTATAATCTGTCTTTGACCTTTGTCAGTGCGAGGGAGAGAGAGAGAGAGAGAGAAAGGTGAATATTCATCATGAAAACAAACATTTTTTTCTTCTACTTGATTCTCAGTAATAACAATTGTTCTGAAGTAGAATTGCTCTATGGACCACTAAAATATCACCGTGGACCCCCAATTCGGTATTTTTTTTTGTGTGGACCCCCAGTAATGTTACATGGACCCCCAGGGTCCATGTGGACCCCGGTTGAGAACCACTGATATAGAGCATAATGGCCCCTGGTTCAATAACTGGCCTAACCACAGTTAAGTGATTTCAGCTGGGACAGCAGGCTCAGTGCCTTCAGATTATGAAGGGAAAACTGGCTGGAGTTCTTGCTCCTGATTACCATCAAGTGACTTTTGTTTAACGTGTCTATGTATGTACATGACATGCAAGGCAGGATCAAGTTTTGAAGGTCTGCAGTCCAGGTCAGTCGACCACCTAGTCTATACCATGAGCTTCAGTCTATGCAACAAATTAAGATTTTTCTTGACTTTCATACTAAAAGTTTGGACAAAATAGTCACATGAATGTCAGGAGCATTCATCTACTTAATACTGCCACAGTGATTTCAATCTTTTTATCCCACAAGGAAGTTCATTCAACCACAGATTAAACATTATATTTTTATGATTTTTTTTCCTCAAACCACAAAGATAATTTAGCAAGAAGCCTACAACAGGCGATGATTAAAATCTGCATTGCAATTCAATTTCTATCAGTTGTATTGTGCAGATGACAGTTCCATTGGGGCTGTTTAGCACACTGGGCTAAATCGCTGGCTTTGAAAGCAGACCAAGTCAAGCCAGCAGCACGGTTCGATTCCTGTAACAGCCTCCCCGAACAGGCGCCGGAATGTGGCGACTAGGAGCTTTTCACAGTAACTTCATTGAAGCCTACTCGTGACAATAAGCAATTTTCATTTCATTGCAGTACAGAAATTACAGATGGGGTTGAGAGTAAATATAGACAGACTAACAATTGTCTTTCAAAGGAGTTAATTGACACAGCATTAACCACTTATGATCAGATTCTATTCAACAAATCTGCTACTCTCAGGCAATGATGGTGATGAAAGGTGGGGGTGGAGGAACAGCATTTTAGCAAGCATTTAATGCTGGATGAACTCAGCAGGTCTGGCAGCATCTATCGAGAGGGATCACTCCACATATGCTGCTGGACCTGGTGGGTTTATCCAGCATTTTCTGCTTTTCTTTCAGATTTCCAGTATTTATAGTATGTTGCTTTTATTTTAAAAAACATGTTTCCTATTTTCTTGCTCTATCATTCTTTCTTGGGTGTGTTGTTCTCTGCCTTACTCTAACCAGACGGTTTTGATATGCAGTGTTGATCAGAGGTAAGTTTTGTAAACTAACAAAACTATTTATTTAACACTACAATTGGATTTGACACTTATCCCCAAGAAACTGATGTGGAGATGTCAGTGTTGGACTGGGGTGAGTACAGTAAAAAGTCTTACAACACCAGGTTAAAGTCCAACAGGGTTGTTTCAAATCACTAGCTTTCAGAGCACTGTTCCTTCCTCAAGTGAATGAAGAGGTAGGTTCCAGAAATATATATATATATATATATAGACAAAGTCAAAGATGCAAGACAATGCTTGGACTGCGAGCATTTGCAGGTAATTAAGCCTTCAGAGCCAGAGAGAAGGGTAATCCCAAATTAAAAAGAGGTGTGAATTGTCTCAAGGCAGGACAGTTGGTAGGATTTTGCAAGCCTAGGCCAGATGGTGCGGGGTGAACGTAATGCAACATGAATCCAAGGTCCCGGTTGAGGCCGTACTCATGTGTGCGGACCTTGGCTATAAACTTCTGCTCAGCGATTCTGCGTTGCCGCGCGTCCTAAAGGCGGCCTTGGAGAATGCTTACCTGGAGATCAGAGGCTGAATGCCCTTGACTGCTGAAGTGTTCCCCGACTAGAAGGGACATTCCTGCCTGGCGATTGTCTATATGTATGTTTCTGGAACCCACCTCTTCATTCACCTGAGGAAGCTGCAGTGTTCCAAAAGCTAGTGATTTGAAACAAACTGTTGGACTTTAACCTGGTATTGCAAGACTTCTTTTTTACTGTGTCCTAAGAAACTAACAGTTGATTAAACACACAATCTATATTCATCTAACTCATTAACTACTCTCTTGCTCTCTCTATCTCCAGTACTCCTAGCTCAGCTCCTGCTCCAACCTTCTGTCCCACAAGGCTCTGCCCTCTCTCTTATATACCTCTGAGACGAGCTCCCTCTAGTGACTCTCTGTGTACATATATAACCCTTGGTTTACTGGCATATGATAATATCACTTCCCTTTTTTAAAAAGGAAAAAAATTATTAAACTACTTTTTTCTATCATTCACCCGAGATGCAGTATAACCCATATACTCATTGTCCTGTACTAACACTAATAACTACGCCTGACACTAACCCTCTATCGCTGTAAACCCTGTCTATATAATAACGATAGATAGAGAAACATACACTTCAACATCAGAGTTATATTAGTTACTTTCATTTGAAGAACTAACTAACAACGTCCTTTTTAAGTGTATCAGCTTTTTACAGTCCAGCTCACCATGTTATTGTTACAGTGCCAAGTTCAAGCAATTGAAAGTTCTATTGGTCTGGACCATTATTTGTGTCGCCTGGTCTCTTTCCGTGCATTCTGACACTTTTGTGCTTTCCTCAAAACCTGCATGGCGTTTGTTCTGTGCGCAAGAAGCATCATGACTCGACTATCATCAGAGTCCTCAGAACCCTCCCGAGTTCCTCGTGAACGCACGACATCACCTTCCCGTATACTGTGCTTTCTAGCTGTGCTCCCATGTGACCTGTTCACCCTGCACCTCAGCCTTCAGACTGTGCAGCTGAGATCCATCAGTCTCACTTACAGTCCACACAACTGGATTGCTCCTAGTGATCGCTACTTCATCAGATGCAAGCGCTTGACGTAGACTTTCCCCATCTTCTTCATTGAATACATTTGAAAGATTTTCCCTGCTTCTTCTGCACCCGTTGACATATCTGTCGCATATACTTTTCAGACCAGATCCAATGCTGTACAAGCTTGCACACCTATTAGCGATATCTGTTCATCGTTGACCACCTCAAAGTCTAGATGCATTTCCATGTCTCCATAACCTCACCAGCAGACGATATGTACCTTTCGTGACAACTGTGTTCCCATTGTAGTCCACCATTCGACATCTAGTCTTCCCTATGGTCGGTGTCGTATTTGCTTACAGCAATGACTTTTCATGAAATCATATTCCCTTTGGCCCTCGTATCAGTACTAAATGGTGTTGCAATGCCATTCGGATTGAGATTTACAGTCCATCTCTGACTGATCTTTCTTTTGAGAAGCGTAGTGGATTCCGCTCCTAAATCCCTTGGATCAACCTCTGACTGTCGCTGTCATGAAGGTGTCCTCTTTGTCGAACTGCTCATATTCGCTGTCTATGGTTAAATTGCCAAATTCATTGCCTTCTTTCTGGACACTTCTGATCTTCCTGTAGTCAGCGGAAGACGTCCGAAATCTGTGCCCTGGCACAACCTATTGAAAATGGCGCTGTGCTGCAAAATGATCAAACCTGTCTGCCCGGCGCCGGACATTTTTTTTGTGTGTGGGCGGTTCGTGTGTGCACGTCATGACAGTTGTGACATCATCGTCAACATGGCATTCTACTGGTGTACGCAGTTTGCTATGCAGCGCCACCACCTCAATGGCGTCGGCCACATTTCCCATCTTCATGCCCATTTCAGTCGCTAAAAACTCGGCATATTCGGTTGATGCCTGCTCACTAGCCTTGTTAATCGCTTCTGGCAACAATAACAACTGTTCACTGAGCATTTTTTCACGCAGGTGCTCATTTTGTATTCCAAACACTACTTGATCGTGAATGACGGAATCAGATACAGAGGCAAAATTACATGATTACGCTCTCAGTTTTAAAGCCGTAATGAACACATAAAATGACTCCCCACTATATTGCAGCCTTTTCCTGAACATATACCATTCATACGTTTTGTATACTTGCTTTTTGCAGTGTGCATCAAATTTTTGCAAGATTACACTGAACTTCATTTTGTCCTCATTCGCATCAAACTTAAACGAGTTAAATAGCTCTAGAGCTTGTGTTCCAGCCATTTTCCTAGAATCTGAAGCATTTCCGAGTGCTGATTCAGAGGAAAAACTTCAAACTGCTTTTTGAAGGAAACCCAGTTTTTACACAATTTACCGTCCGTTCTGAGCTGATCAGGTTTCCGCAGACTCTCCATCTTGCTTCACAGATCTCCCTTGGTTGTAGAGGCTTGGTTGCTTCATTGAATCATTGTGTATTTTTTCCGTTTTATGGTGTCCTCATTAATCTACCCATTCTAGTTGTTAGGGGCAAACTCCTGTTACCATGGGTTCTCTGTCTTGCTCTATCCAGATGGCTTTGATGTTGATCAGAGAATGAGACTTTCACTAAAACTATTTATTTAACACCACAATTGGATCAACGCTTATCCCTAAGAAACTAACAGTTGATTAAACACAAAACTATACTCATCTAACATCTAAATCATTAACTACTCTCTTGCTTTCTCACTATCTCCAGTACTCTTAGCTCAGCTTTTGCTCCAACCTTCTGTTCCACAAAGCTCTGCGCTCTCTTATATACCTCCCGAGACTAGCTCCCTCTAGTGGATCTGTGTGTACATATATTAACCCTTAGTTTACAGGCAGAGATAATACCATATTATAGACAAGATCAGTATTTGTTGCCCAAGTTATAAAGAAAAATAACTTAGGAGAGGTTACTGATAGTGGTGTTAAGATTCAAAACGGAGGTCTAAAAGAAGGGTACTTTACCTGAATGCTCGCAGTATTCAAAATAAGGTAAATGAGTTGATAGCGCAAATCATCATGAATGACTATGATTTAGTGGCCATTACTGAAACATGGTTAAAAGGATGGTCATGGGGCAACACGGTGGTGCAGTGGGGTAGCCCTGCTGCCTCACGGCGCTGAGGTCCCAGGTTCGATCCAGGCTCTGGGTCACTGTCTGTGTGGAGTTTGCACATTCTCCCATTGTTTGTGTGGGTATTGCCCCCACCACCCAATGATGTGCAGGCTAGGTGGATTGGCCAAGCTAAATTGCCCCTTAATTGGAAAAAAATGAATTGGGCACTCAAATTTATTTTTAAAAAAAGGATGGTCACGATTGGGAGTTAAATATCCAAGGGTATCAAACTATTTGGAAGGACTGTTGAGGGTAGTGCAGTACTAAGGAAGGTACCAAGGTCACCGAGTGGATAGGTGTGGTAGTCACAGGGTAGTTGTCATGGGTGACTTTAACTTTCCAAGTATTGATTGGAACCAGGATAATTCGAATAGTTTGGATGGGGCTGTTTTTATCCAGTGTATGCAGGAACGTTTCCTCACACAATATGTGGATAGACCAACAAGAGGCGCACCACATTGGATTTGGTACTGGGTAATGAACCGGGCCAAGTGTTAGATTTGGTTGTGGGACAGCACTTTGGAGATAGTGACCACAATTCGGTGATTTCACTATAGCAATGGAGAGGGATAGGAACATATGGCAGGGCAAGGTTTATAACTGGGGGAAGGGTAATTACGATGCGATTGGGCAAGAATTGGGGAGAATAAGATGGAAACAGGAACTGTCAGGGATAGGCACAATTGAGATGTGGAGCTTGTTCAAGGAGCAAATACTGCATGTCCTTGATATGCAATGTCCCTGTCAGGTAGGGTGGAAATGGTCGAGTGAGGGAACCATGGTTTACAAAAGAGGCTGAATGTCTTGTCAAGAGGAAGAAGGGGCTTTGTGTAAGGATGAGAAAACAAAGGTTCAGTTAGGGCACTTGAGGGATACAAGATAGCTAGGAAGGAGCTCAAGAAAGGGCTTAGGAGAGCTAGGAGGGGGCATGAGAAGTCCTTGGTGGGAAGGATCAAGGAAAACCCCAATGAATTTTACACTTAAGTGAGGAATAAAAGAATGACCAAGGTGAAGTTAAGGCCGGTGAAGGACAGTAGTGGGAACGTGTGCATGGTGTCTGAAGATATAGGAGAGGCCCGAAATGAATACTTTTCTTCAGTGTTCACAAAGGAGAGGGGCCATGATGTTGAGGAGGATAGTGCAATACAGGCTGGTAGGCTGGAGGAAGTAGATATTCGGAAGGAAGATGTGTTCGAAATTTTGAGAAGCCTGAGGATAGATAAGTCCCCTGGGCCTGATGGGATATATCCTAGGATTCTTTGGGAGGCGAGGGATGAGATTGCAGAGCCTTTGGCTTTGATCTTTATGTTCTCACTGTCGACAGGAATAGTGCCAGAAGACTGGAGAGAGGCGAATGTTGTCCCTTTGTTCATTGAATAGGTATAACCATGGGTATTATAGGCCGGTTAGTCTCACTTCGGTCATTGGTAAATTATTGGAAAGGGTCCTGAGGGATAGGATTTATGATCATTTGGAAAGATATAGCTTAATCCAGGATAGTCAGCACGGTTTGTGAGGGGGAAGGCTTGCTTCACAAGTTTGATTGTATTCTTTGAAGAGGTAACTAAGTACATAAATGAAGGTAGAGCAGTTGATGTCGTATGCATAGATTTTAGTAAGGCGTTTGATAAGGTGTCCCATGATCGGCTCATGCAGAAAGTAAGGAAGCATGGCATAGAGGGAAATTTGGCCAATTGGATAAGTAACTGGCTATCACATAGAAGACAGAGGGTGATGGTAGATGGTAAATTTTCATCCTGGAGCCCAGTCACCAGCGGTGTATCATGGGGATCAGTGCTGGGTCCTCTACTATTTGTGGTTTTTATCAATGACTTGGATGATGGAGTTGAAGGTTGGTTTAGTAAATTTGCTGATGACACCTAGATTGATGGAGTAGTGGATAATGTGGAGGGCTGTTGTAGGCTGCAAAAAGATTGATAGGATACAGAGCTGGGCTGAAAAGTGGCAGATGGAGTTTAACCCTGATAAGTGTGAGGTGATTCATTGTGGTAGGACAAATTTGAATGCGGATTACAGGGTTAACGGAAGGGTTCTGAAGAATGTGGAGGAGCAGAGCGTTCTCAGAGTTCATGTCCATAGATCTCTGAAAGTTGTCACCCTAGTGGATAGAGCCATGAAGAAAGCCTATAATGTGTTAGCATTTATTAACAGGGGGATTAAGTTTAAGAGCTGTGAGGATATGCTGTAACTGTACAAGACCTTGGGTAGACCACGTTTGGAGTATTGTGTGCAGTTCTGGTCACCTCATTATAGGAAGGATGTGGAAGCATTGGAAAGGGTGCAAAGGAGATTTACCAGGGTGCTGCCTGGATTGGAGGGTAGGTCTTAGGAGGAAAGGTTGAGGGAGCTGGGGCTTTTCTCATTGGAGCAAAGGAGGATGAGAGGTGACTTAATTGAAGTGTATAAGATGATGAGAGGGATAGATAGAGTGGACGTTCAGCGACTTTTTCTCAGGTGGATGTAGCTGTTACTTGGGGGCATAACTATAAGGTCCATGGTGGAAGACATAGGAGGGATGTCAGAGGTAGGTTCTTTACTCAAGAGTGGTTGGGGCGTGGAACACACTCCCAGCTATGGTAGTGGAGTCGGACACTTCAGGAACTTTCAAGCGGTTATTGGATAGGCATATGGAGTGCACTAAATGATTGGGAGTAGGTTGATTTGATCTTAGTTTCAGAATAGTTTGGCACAACATCGTGGGCTGAAGGGCCTGTACTGTGCTGCAGAGTTCTGTCCTATATGACAGAATGGATGGTCAGAGAGGTTAAATAACAGTTATTTAAGGATGACATTGGGGCAGTAGTGAGGAACGACATCAGTGCTATGGTAGATAATGTTGAATCCATTTGGGTGGAAATCAGGAATAGTAAGATGAAAAGGTCACTGATATGAGTAGTCTATAGGCCACATAATGGTAACATTATGGTGGGGCGGGCAATAAACAAAGAAATAACTGATGCATGTAGAAATGGTACAGCAGTTATCATGGGGGATTTTAATCTACATGTTGATTGGTTTAACCAGGTCGGTCATGGCAACCTTGAGGAGGAGTTTATAGAATGTATCCGCGATAAGTTTCCTAGAACAGTATGTAATGGAACCTATGAGGGAACAATCGATCCTAGATCTGGTCCTGTGTAATGAGACAGGATTGATTAATGATCTCACAATTAGGGATCCTCTCGGAAAGAGCGATCACAATATGGTGTAATTTAAAATACAGATGGAGGGAGAAAAGGTAAAATCAAACACTAGTGTTTTGTACTTAAACAAAAGAGATTACAATGGGATGAGAGAAGAGGTAGACTGGGAGCAAAGATTTTATGGTGAAACAATTGAGGAACAGTGGAGAACCTTCCAAACGATTTTTAACAGTTCTCAGCAAAGGTTTATACCAACAAAAAGGAAGGACGGCAGAAAGAGGGAAAATCGACCATGGATATCGAAGGAAATAAGGGAGAGTATCAAATTGAAGGAAAAAGCATGTAAAGTGGCAAAGATTAGTGGGAGACTAGAGGATTGGGAAATCTTTAGGGAGCAACAGAAAGCGACTAAAAAAGCTATAAATAAGAGAAAGATAGATTATGAGAGTAAACTAGCTCAGAATATAAAAAGACAGTAAAAGTTTCTACTAATATATAAAACAAAAAAGAGTGGCTAAGGTAAATATTAGTTCATTAGAGGATGAGAAGGGAGATTTAATAATGGGAGATGAGGAAATGGCTGAGGGACTGAACAGGTTTTTTGGGTTGGTCTTCACAGTGGAAGACACAAATATCATGCCAGTGACTGATGGAAATAAAGCTACAGGTGAGGACCTTGAGACAATTGAATCACTAAGGAGGTAATGATGTGCAAGCTAATGGGGCTAAAGGTAGACAAGTATCCTGGCCCTGATGAAATGCATCCCAGGGTGCTAAGGGATGGCTAGGGAAATTGCAAATGTGCTCGTGATAATTTCCCAAAATTCACTAGACTCTGGGTTGGTCCCAGCGGATTGGAAATTAGCAAACGTGACACCACTGTTTAAAAAAGGAGGTAGGCAGAAAGCAGGTAATTATAGAACATAGAACATTACAGCGCAGTACGGTCCCTTCGGCCCTCGATGTTGCGCCGACCCGTGAAACCATCTGAAGCCTATCTGACCTACACTATTCCATTTTCATCCATATGTCTATCCAGTGACCACTTAAATGCGGCGAGTCTACTACTGTTGCAGGCAGGGCGTTCCACACCCCTACTACTCTGAGTAAAGAAACTGCCTCTGACATCTGTCCTATATCTACCACCCCTCAATTTAAAGCTATGTCCCCTCATGTTGGTCATCACCATCCGAGGAAAAAGACTCTCACTGTCCATCCTATCTAACCCTCTGACTATCTAATATGTCTCTATGAAGTCACCTCTCAGCCTTCTCCTCTCTAACGAAAACAACCTCAAGTCCCTGAGCCTTTCCTCGTAAGACCTTCCCTCCATACGAAGCAACATCCTAGTAAATCTCCTCTGAACCCTTTCCAAAGCTTCCACATCCTTCCTATAATGTGGTGACCAGAACTGCACGCAGTACTCCAGGTGCGGCCGCACCAGAGTTTTGTACAGCTGCAGCATGAATATAGGCCAGTTAGCTTCACTTCGGTAGTAGGGAAGATGCTGGAATCTATTATCAAGAAAGAAATAGCGAGGCATCTGGAAATGGTCCCATTGGGCAGACGCAGCATGGGTTCATAAAGGGCAGGTCGTGCCTAACTAATTTAGTGGAATTTTTTGAGGACATTACCAGTGCGGTAGACAATGAGGAGCCAATGGATATGGTATATCTGGATTTCATGAAAGCTTTTGACAAGGTGCCACACAAAAGGTTGCTGCATAAAATAAAGATACATGGCATTAAGGGTAAAGTGGTAGCATGGATAGAGTATTGGTTAATTAATAGAAAGCAAAGACTGGGGATTAATGGGTGTTTCTCTGTTTGGCAATCAGTAGCTCGTGGATCCGTGTTGAGCCTCAGGGATCCTCAGGGATCAGTGTTGGATCCACAATCGTTCACAATTTACACAGATGATTTGGAGTTGGGGACCAAGAGCAATGTGTCCAGGTTTGCAGACGACACTATGATGAGTGTAAAGCAAAAAGTGCAGAGGATACTGGAAGTCTGCAGAGGGATTTGGATAATTTATGTGAATGGACTCGTGTCTGGCAGATGGAATACAATGTTGACAAATTTGAGGTTATCCATTTTGGTAGGAATAACAGCAAAAGGGATTATTATTTAAATGATAAAATATTAAAATATGCTGCTGTGCAGAGAGACCTGGGTGTGCTCGCAAAACAGGTGATTAAGAAGGCGAATGGAGTTTCATCCTTCATTGCTAGAGGGATGGAGTTTAAGACTTGGGAGGTTATGCTGCATTTGTAAAAGGTGTTAGTGAGGCCACACCTGGAGTATTGTGTTCAGTTTTGGCCCCATTACCTGAGAAAGAATGTACTGACACTGGAGGATGTGTAGAGGAGATTCACTAACTTAATCCTAGAGTTGAGGGGCTTGGATTACGAGGAGAGGTTGAGTAGACTGGGACTGTACTCGTTGGAATTTAGAAGGATGCGGAGGGATCTTATAGAAACATATAAAATTATGAAGGGGATAGGATAGATGCGGGCAGATTGTTTCCACTGGCTGGTGAAAGCAGAACTCGGGAGCATAGCCTCAAAATAAGGGGAAGTAGGTTTAGGACTGAGGTTAGGAGGAAGTTTTTCCATTCAAAGGGTTATGAATCTATGGAATTCCCTGACCAGTGAAGCAGTTGAGACTCAATTATATGTTTTCAAGATAAAGATAGTTTTTTGAAGAATAAAGGGTTATGGTGTTTGGGCAGGAAAGTGGAGTTGAGTCCACAAAAGATCAGCCATGATTTAATTGAATGGCAGAGCAGGCTAGAGCATTGCCTACTCCTGCTCCTAGTTCTTATAACCCTACTTACCCTTGAACTGAATGGCTTGTTCGGCCATTGCAGCGGGTAGTTAACAGTCAACCATATTGCTGAGACTCTGGAGTATACGTAGACCCTACAAATAACAATGGCAGATTTTATTCCCTGAAGGGCAGTAGTGAACCAGATGGGTTTTTATTGTCATCGATAACAGTGGTCATGATTAATACGATCCTGAACCAGACTCCAACAGTGGCTAATATACGGGACAAAAACCCAATTATTTTACTGAAATTTTGTAAGACTATGAGGAAAAGATATTGCGTTCCAGGAGTGATTTCGTGCGAAATAGGGATATCATAGATTTAAAAAACTTTTATTACTGACAGTATTAAAATATCTTTAACACCACACAAGAAAAAGGCTTTCAATAACCCCTTAAACAAGTTAATTAATACAGTGATACAATAATCCTTAATTACCCCTTAAACACGTTAATCAATACAGTGATACAATAATCCTTAACTTCTATCTTCATTTTGACTCAAAACAAAACCATCTCGGATCCCAATCCACTTTTAAATACAGTTAGCACTCAGGAACACTTGCTGTATAGCGATGTCTTGGCTACTCCACTTTGAGAGAGATTTTTTGGGACCATTTGAAATAGACCAGGCACCTTTTCAGAATAATGCAGAATCTCTGGCTGCATTTCTTCAGAAACCTTCTCAGGTCACCTTCCAGCCAAAAACTAACTCTGAAAATCTCATCACCTGACTGCTTCAATCCCGGCTCCTTCCATTGATTACATCATCTTACCAAACAGAACACAATGGATGCAATCAAACCAAATGGGAACTTACGTCCCATAGCCAGTGTGTTTAGCTACGTATTTCCAGGTGCTCACAACACTGAGAAACTCGACGCTATGTGGCTCCAGATATATAGGGGGCCTTAGCGGGGAATACGTTGCCCAGGGTGGACATAGTCCCATTTCATGCACTAAGGAGCCCCACTCGCTGAAACTCCTCAGTGCATTTAAAAATGACGTTGATCCCCGAACACCCCCCCGACAACGTACAGTAAAGGGGTCCCCATGCCCCCCCTTGCTCCTCCCCACATCTGTGCAGGGCACCCTCATCCCGATCACCGCTGTGCAAACAAATGCCAGCTTAGCACCCTGGCAGTAACCCTGCCAGCACCACCTGGGCACTGCCAGGCTGGTGCCCAAGGTGTCACCCTGTCCAGAGGGCAAACATCTGCGGGTTATTAAAATGTGTGCATGTGAGAACACAAGAACATAAGAATTAGGAGCAGGAGTAGGCCATCTGGGGAGCATGGTAGCATTGTGGATAGCACAATCGCTTCACAGCTCCAGGGTCCCAGTTTCAATTCCGGCTTGGGTCACTGTCTGTGCGGAGTCTGCACATCCTCCCCATGTGTGCGTGGGCTTCCTCCGGGTGCTCCGGTTTCCTCCCACAGTCCAAAGATGTGCAGGTTAGGTGGATTGGCCATGATAAATTGCCCTTAGTGTCCAAAATTGCCCTTGGTGGTGGGTGGGGTTACTGGGTTATGGGGATAGGGTGGAGGTGTTGACCTTGGGTAGGGTGCTCTTTCCAGGAGCCGGTGCAGACTCGATGGGCTGAATGGCCTCCTTCTGCACTGTAAATTCTATGAATCTAGCCCCTCGAGCCTGCTCCGCCATTCAATGAGATCATGGCTGATCTTTTGTGGACTCAGCTCCACTTTCCGGCCCCAACACCATAACCCTTAACCCCTTTATTCTTCAAAAAACTATCTATCGTTATCTTAAAAATATTTAATGAAGGAGCCTCAACTGCTTCACTGGACAAGGAATTCCATAGATTCACAACCCTTTGGGTGAAGAAGTTCCTCCTAAACTCAGTCCTAGAAGAGTACTAAATTGGGGAAAGACAGAGTATAACAAAATTCGGCAGGAGCTAGGGAATGTCGATTGGGAGCAGCTGTTTAAGGGTAAATCCACATTTGAAATGTGGGAGTCTTTTAAGGAAAGGTTGATTAGAGTGCAGGACAGACATGTTCCTGTGAAAATGAAAGATAGAAATGGCAAGATTAGGGAACCATGGATGACGGGTGAAATTGTGAGACTAGCTAAGATGAAAAAGGAAGCATATGTAAGATCGAGGCGACTGAAAACTGATGAAGCTTTGTTGGAATATCGGGAAAGTAGGACGAATCTCA
Source organism: Scyliorhinus canicula (assembly GCF_902713615.1). NCBI lineage: Eukaryota > Metazoa > Chordata > Chondrichthyes > Carcharhiniformes > Scyliorhinidae > Scyliorhinus > Scyliorhinus canicula. The sequence goes on along the minus strand of NC_052146.1, from coordinate 99,303,481 downwards.
AACCCGCGATAAAGAGGGCTAAAAGGGGTCATGAAATATCTTTGGCTAACAGGGTTAAGGAAAATCCCAAAGCCTTTTATTCGTATGTAAGGAGCAAGAGGGTAACTCGAGAAAGGATTGGCCCACTCAAAGACAAAAGAGGGAATTTATGCGTGGACTCAGAGGAAATGGGTGAGATTCTTAATGAGTACTTTGCATCAGTATTCACAAAGTAGAGTGACAAGATGGATGTTCAGGCTAGGGATGGATGTTTAAATACTCTAGGTCAAGTTGTCATACAGAAGGGGGAAATTTTGGGTATTCTAAAAGACATTATGGACAAGCCCCCAGGACCGGATGGGATCTATCCCAGGTTACTGAGGGAAGCGAGGGTTGAAATAGCTGGGGCCTTAACAGACATCTTTGCAGCATCCTTGAGCACGGGTGAGGTCCCGGAGGACTGGAGAATTGCTAATGTTGTCCGCTTAAGAAGGGTAGCAGGGATAATCCAGGGAATTATAGACCTGTGAGCTTCACGTCAGTGGTAGGCAAACTGTTCGAGAAGATACTGAGGGATAGGATCTATTCACATCTGGAAGAAAATAGACTTATCAGTGATAGGCAGCAAGGTTTTGTGCAGGGAAGGTCATGTCTTACAAACCTAATAGAATTCTTTGAGGAAGTGACAAAGTTAATTGATGAGGGAAGGGCTGTAGATGTCATATACATGGACTTTAGTAAGGCGTTTGATAAGGTTTCCCATGGCAGGTTGATTGAAAAAGTGAAGTCGTATGGGGTTCAGGGTGTACTAGCTAGATGGATAAAGAACTGGCTGGGCAACAGGAGACAGAGTAGTGGTGGAAGGGAGTGTCTCAAAATGGAGAAGGGTGACCAGTGGTGTTCCACAGGGATCCGTGCATGGACCACTGCTGTTTGTGATCTACATAAATGACCTGGAGGAAGGTATAGGTGGTCTGATTAGCAAGTTTGCAGATGATACTAAGATTGGTGGAGTTGCAGATAGCGAGGAGGACTTTCAGAGAATACAACAAAATATAGATAGATTGGAGAGTTGGGCAGAGAAATGGCAGATGGAGTTCAATCCAGGCAAATGCGAGGTGATGCATTTTGGAAGATCAAATTCAAGAGTGGACTATATGGTCAATGGAAGGGTCTTGGGGAAAATTGATGTACAGCGAGATCTGGGAGTTCAGGTCCATTGTACCCTGATGGTTGCAATGCAGGTCGATAGAGAGTGGTCAAGAAGGCATACAGCATGCTTGCCTTCATCGGACGGGGTATTGAGTACAAGAGTTGGCAGGTCATGTTACAGTTGTATAGGACTTTGGTTCGGCCACATTTGGAATACTGCGTGCAGTTCTGGTCGCCACATTACCAGAAGGATGTGGATGCTTTGGAGAGGGTGCAGAGGTGGTTCACCAGGATGTTGCCTGGTATGGAGGGTGCTAGCTATGAAGATAGGTTGAGTAGATTAGGATTGTTTGCGTTGGAAAGACGGAGGTTGAGGGGGGACCTGATTGAGGTCTACAAAATTATGAGGGGTATGGACAGGGTGGATAGCAACAAGCTTTTCCCAAGAGTGGGGGTGTCAGTTACAAGGGGTCACGATTTCAAGGTGAGAGGGGGAAAGTTTAAGGGAGATGTGCGTGGAAAGTTTTTTTTATGCAGAGCGTGGTGGGTGCCTGGAACGCTTTACCAGCAGAGGTGGTAGAGGCGGGCACGATAGCATCATTTAAGAGGCATCTAGACAAGTATATGAACGGGCGGGAACAGAGGGAAGTAGACCTTGGAAAATAGGAGACAGGTTTAGATAAAGGATCTGGATCGGCGCAGGCTGGGAGGGCCGAAGGGCCTGTTCCTGTGCTGTAATTTTCGTTGTTCTTTTTGTTCTAAATCTACTCCCCTTATTTTGAAGCTATGCCTCCTCGTTCTGCTTTCAACCACCAGTGGAAACAACCTGCCTGCATCTATCCTATCTATTCCCTTCAGAAATTTATATGTTTCTATAAGATCCCCCCTCATCCTTCTAAATTCCAATGAGTACAGTCCCAGTCTACTCAAACTCTCCTCGTAATCCAACCCCTTCAGCTCTGGGATTAACCTAGTGAATCTCCTCTGCACACCCTCCAGTGCCAGTACGTCCTTTCTCAGGTAAGGAGACCAAAACTGAACACAATACTCCAGGTGTGGCCTCACTAACACTTTATTCAATTGCAGCAAAACCTCCCTAGTCTTAAACTCCATCCCTCTAGCAATGAAGGACACAATTCCATTTGCCTTCTTAATCACCATGCAAAGAACAGGGCCCTGTATATTAATACACGCAGCTTCCAGTATATGCAAATACACCTCACTATGAGCCTGACCGGACTCTGTTTTGTAATCGCTGATTGGTTGGATACAGTTTTAATCTTTATTAGTGTCACAAGTAGGCTTACATTAACACTGCAATGAAGTTACTGTAAAAAGCCCCTAGTCGCCACATTCCGGCGCCTGGAAAGGGAGAATTCAGAATGTCCTAATTACCTAACAGCACGTCTTTTGAGATTTGTGGGAGGAAAACGGAGCACCCGGAGGAAACCCACGCAGACACAGGGAAAACGTGCAGACTCCGCACAGACATTGACCCAAGCTGGGAATCGAACCTGGGACCCTAGTGCTGTGAAGCAACAGTGTTAACCATTGTGCTACATTTGATACAATCACCAACCTTTTGGACATATGGCCCACATCACATTGGCACCGAAATTCATATTACACATTCCTCAATGATGTGATAGGCGGAACACCTTTATGGCTTGATAGGAGCATTCTGTTAGTGGTGAATCTTGTGTTGCTATTGCATAGCGTGAAACAGCTAGCCTTCATCTGTTGCTAAAATCTTTGAGCTACCTTTCCCGCCAGTGTATTCGGAGGTAGACCGGGCACCTTTCAGGGCTGCAAGTGACAGTCTTAGGCTGTCAGTTTTCAGGATATCTGATCAGAGTAGCCAATATCCTGCAGGATGTCTTTGATGCACCCTATTTCAACATCAAGCTTGCATGGTGAGCAAATGGCCTGGGCCCTATTTACAAGGTTGCCTCTCCAATCTTATAGTGCATGGAACTGTAAGAATCCCACTACATGTACTGACCAGTGAAGTAAGTTTGCTGTAGGACACAGTAGAGAATCCCTTGGAACCCTAACCGTAGTACATCAAGAAAAGGAAGTTAATCTGACTGCTCCATTTCAATGCTGAATTTGAGCGCAGGATTGGTTTCTTGCCACGCTATGGAGAGATCCCGATTTTGCCTAAAGGAACAGGCCAGCTGCATCGCAAACTGGCACTCGGCGTGGTTCTCGTTTTTGGCCTCTCCTGCTATTCATCAGCCTCATTACACTTGAGCAAGAGCACAATGAGGCCGGAGAATCGCGCCCATAGTCTAAAAATTTGGTCAGACTATTCAGAAGAGATGTTAGGAAGCACTTCCTCATTCAAAGAGGGGTAGAGGTTTGGAACTCTCCCACGAACAGCAGTTGAAGCTAGAACAGTTGTTAAATTTAAATCTGAGATAGATTTTTGTTAAGCAAAGATATGAAAGATATTTCTGCTTAACAAATATATCCATATCTTTGCTTAACAAATCTACCCATATACCCAAGGCAGGTATATGGAGTTAGGCTACAGATCAGCCATGATCTCATTAAATGGCGAGACAGGCTAGCCGGGCTGAATGAGCCGACAGGTTAGCCGAGCTGAATGACCTACCCCTGTTCCTATAATGTTGAAAAACCTATATAAAGACCCAGAACCTGGTCAACAGTCTTTTCTCCAATGAAACAAAATAAACACATTGAACCCTGGTTATACAGTAGAGTCAAGAGTTGTGGGTTGAAGCTTAGAGATGGCAATGGGCAGATGTTTTCTACTTAGGGTGTGATATAGCATCAGGCATTTCTCATCAGCATTTACAGAATAAAGCATGACACAAGTGTTTCTTAAATGCTATCAGGAGAGAACACCTACTACATTACTGTGACATTTTGATTTCCCTCTGCTAGCTGCCCTTATGGTCTCACTGAAATTACCATTTATACTTCATTTGGTCAGTATTGTATTGCAGACTATTTTATCACTAATATCTGGACGGAGCCTGGCCCACATTAACTGCCTTCATGATTGTTACAAGAGGCAGAAAGACTGTGACCTAGATTTTCAAGATGAGGGCAAGTATACTTACCCTACTGTGCCAAAGATACTAGGGCTTTAAGAAGTAGAGATGGTGTTGCGGATCACTCCCAGGACCACGACACGGTAAATACTTCTATCATCAGGTATTTTTGTTTTGTAGGTAGGTTGCACCAGCATTAATATTTTAAATGCACATCGATATATACATCTGGCTTCCAGCACTCAACTTGAACTTATCACATACTCCAGGGATGAGCGCACAAAGATTTAACATGCATTCATCTGTATGCAGTCAGCATATTTATTATTGGCTAGTCACAATTTCCACTGACAAAAGCCAAAATGCCGTGTTCAAAGGCTAGCCAACCAAAATAATTATGAAACAAGACAACTGGAGTGCTAATGTTTTGTAATGCAATTTTTTTTTCTTGATTTTCAAATCAGTATGAAAATACTCAAGTCAAATTTATTGCAATGCTGCATTCTCAAGAAGTTTCTCTGTAAATAAGATTGCTGACTACTGCTTTATTACCATACGGACATGAATATGTCCCCAGCAATCTGGGGCGGAATTTAATGGAAAAAGTCTAAGTTCACCTGTGGCGGATTTTTCAGGGAGTTACCCTCCAGCTGTGTCGGCGAATTTCCCACCGCTATCAAACGGCACTTAGGCACCTTTTTGGGCTTTGGGGAGTTTCTCACCGGTTTAGCCCTCACTTAAGAATTTTTTTCAGCACTGGGGAGCTGAACTCAGACACTATTTTGAAAGGGTGCCCCGATCTCTATGTGAGCTTGTGGATCCCCCACACCCCTCAACCATGGGTAATGTCACCCCCCCCCACATACATAGGCACTACCCCACAGTCCCCAAGTGAGGACACCCCGCTATGGGGTCCCTGGGCATCTCCCCTCGCAGGCCTCCTATGCCCCCTTACAGGCTTCCCCCCAATCCCCTACCCCGGACCCCCACCCATTACGATCCCAACGCCCAACAGCTCCTACTCACCTGCCATGCACCCGCCCCACCCTTCAAACCCTAAACCCCCCCTCCACCGCTTTCATGGGCATGGCCCCCCCCTTGGGCACTGACCCTTGGCAGTGCCATCCAGGCATCCTGGCAGTGCCAAAGTGCCATCTGCCACTATCCCTGGTCAAAGGGCCTCAGATGGCCTGGGAGACCCTCCTTCCCTCCCCGAACCGGATGCCGTTTCGCTTGGTCCACGTTTGTGTGGGCCAGTACTGAATGGCGCCCGGCTGGGTGCAGCTTCGCTGTGGAGGCTGGTAGATCCCAGGTAATCACTCCCAAGTAGGTTTAAAACCTACTTAAGTGCGCCCCTTTTGGGCCTGATTCTGATCCCGACGCCTCGCAGGACTTGGCTAGATCCCGCGAGGCGTGAAGGCTGCCGGGAAGCCCACAACAGGCCTCTCCCGGTCACGTTACACTTGAGCATTAAGGCACTCGCTGAGTATCTTTAAGACAGAAATAGATAGGTTCTTGATCAATAAGGGGATCAGGGGTTATGGGGAGAAGGCAGGAGAATGGGGATGAGAAAATATCAGCCATGATTGAATGGTGGAGCAGACTCGATGGGCCGAGTGGCCTAATTCTGCTCCTATGTCTTATGGTAGATTGCACCACTGAATACTGTGTAAACTCACCAATACAATTAAAAAATTTGCATAAATGTTAATAAGGTTGGAAGGCTCAATTTATGACACTGCACATTTAAATTACAAGATGCGTAACATTCTCTTAGCAGACTGTTACTTAAAACACGACAGGCCAGATATTAGATCGAGCTAGGTCCCAAAAAGCTTGGCAAATAATTAATCACATTCACTAGTACACAAAGGCTGATGCACTGAAACAAAATATTTTGATATTTTGTTTTTTTAAAACAGACTAGTTCATATTCGGAGATTTCTTTCAAAAGGTTTACAGTCAAAATATCAGTTCATCGTCTGGTTGCCATCTCTTGGTTTCAGAAATATACAACTGCAATGGACTGGATTTTAAAGACACACAAATAATTAAGGTCATACAGTCACAATGGATTCAAAGGTTTTGCAACTCAGTTTCCTGATCAAAAATTTTTATTTCTTTAAAACAGTATTCAAAAAGCCAAAGGAGGAAGAACTCAGTCAATACTTCCTGCTACCAAATGCAACTACTGAACTTTCCTATTACATCGTCAGCATGATCATGGTATGATTGAAGTCCCACAATACTGAGATAATTCCCACTAATTAATATCTACAAAGATTCTGCAATTTAAAAACAAAATCCATCTAAAGCTTCCTAATATTAAAAGCCGATGGGGTAAAGATTTTAAATTGCTAATTCTATACAATTATATAATGAAAAGAACTTTACAAAAATCCTTCAATCAGTAGGGATCACATCTAAAAAGAATGGAATTCAAAGTACAGAGCTGCTTTTCACAGTAGGATTAGGATCATAAGCTTCTTGGATGCATATTATTCACAATACTGCACAAGAAATTAAGTTTTTCTTCTGCTTTGCATTATTAAAGAAAACAAAAAGCTACTTCAGAGCCCCAATATTTTTCAAATATCTAAACTGCAAACATGATACTTGTTTCAGTGAGGCACTTAAATCTTGCCAGCAACATCCTGGGCTAGATCATTTCTGCTGACAGGAAAACAAAAAATCTTTATACAGAAATATAACATATTAAATCGCAGATAATTCGCTAGAATATATTAAGGGTTAAATTATCTAGCCAAGACAATCCATGTTTTGAGAATTTGTTACAGGTTTTTAAAAAAAAAATCTGAAACACAAGAAAAACAGCATATGTAAAAAACTTATTCTAAATAATTTATTTCATATTACTTAATTTCGCACTTCCTGATCGCAATCCTACTTGATGCTTTTTTGGTTGAGTTTTCTGAAATTCCGTATAACGACCTGATAATATCAAAGCTGTTATATCCTTTTTCTGAAGTCTTTTACAGGTTTATCTTTAAAAATAGAATAAAAATTTAAAAGCTGCCCCTCACAAAAAACATTTTTTTTTAAAAATGCAAACTTTTTTGTGTTTCAATCATTGTTTTTCAAAAGTCCACCGAAATCAACCGAACTGTCAGAATTGCTAGCTTGCTGGTGCTGAATCTCGAGAAACTTTTTGAACAGTCCGTTTGAAAAAGCATACAACAGCTTTTAAATGTAAAATAAAAAGTAGAAGGCTCTGGACAGGTAAAAATGACCATTCATTTTGTTGAGATCTGAGAAATTGATGTGTCAAAGTTCACAACTATTCACAGCTCCTTTAATTCACAGTATAAAATGTTTCATGATTGAAAAATGCTGGAATTTCATTTCTCCACTCTTCACAAACTACTCAACTTCTCAGCCTAAATGCTGAAATTTAATCTGATGTTTTGCACACTATAACAGCCAATGGGGGAAAAACCCAAAAGCAAAGCAGTTTTAGGTACTGAAATATGTAAAAATCTATGCATCTAAAACTGTATCAAATAGATGTTTCCATGTAATAAAAAAAAAGTCTACAGAAAACACAGTCCAAGTTTTACACATTGACTTAAAATTCTTCAGGTTTTGTCAAATATCCTTTGTGTACATGGTTCCATTTCTAAGATTTGGTGATTATTGAAGGGTTGCTAAATAAACGCAAATGGCAGTGGTCAGATCCTAAAAACGTATAAAAATATTCCATTGAATGGTCAAGCAGTAAGACTTGGAAAGAGGTTGCTTGCAATATTTTCTTCTGTAAAACAAGAAATAAGGAAGTATTACCCAATGGTAAACCAAACAAACCACCAAACATAGAAATGTTATATTATAACCCATGTGAGTTATCACTAGTTTCCCTCGCTAATTATTCTGCTTTGTACTTGAATTGGTAGATTTTAAATGCATCTTTCTCTTCGCTAAGTCACAGCAATCTCCACAAAAGGGCCTGGTGGTTTACTCCCTTCCAAAGCAAGGTCAATGTTACTGTTGGGCTGACATGGATGGTGTACAGGATCTGCTGATTTTCACTCCCTGTGGGAAAACATACTCTTTCTTGACTCAGCATCTTTACCTGCAAAACTAGCTGTGTGAAGGTTGTACATCCAAAGTAACATGTAGCCAGCCGGTAAAACAAAGGTGCCACTCCACTGTCTCATCTATCTACAGAGGTTGTATAGAGACAGACCGGTTAAAAGCACAAATTGTCGTTTAAAGTGGACTGAAGATGCTCATTATGCTTCTTAAGCTTTAGATCAGCTACAGATGAAAATATCCAAAGGTGTAATGCAGATGGAGACCTACACCAATAAGCTGTCCGCTGTTCAATAGTACTGATGAGCCTGTGACTTGAGGTCCCCTAGGATGACATTCCTTGGTACAGTGCACTGCATTAACAGCTTAAATCTGTACTGATATAGTCACTCATACTGAATTTGATTCAACATATAAGCATGCAATCTTGTCAGCAATTTGTTTAATTTAAATGACATGTCAGAAAAAATATTGTTGTCTTTCAATATAAATGCTAAGAATTAAAAGCTTTACCTGGCCTTATTCCTCAGCTACCTCTGTCTCTTGATGCACCACTACCTTGGTCACTGACATATCCGGATGCTGTTCTTTGGCTTCTTTGATGGCTTGTGCCAAAGCCTGCAAAAAATACAATATTAAAAGGTGAACATAATAGTCATGCATTTGCCTAAGCGTGCCATATGCTGCTGCAGCAATGTGTTGATAGGTGTGGGGCCAGATCCTCCGATTCAGAGGGAAAGTGCGGAGGATCCGTGCGTTTTATGTGGAAAAATTTGCAGCGCCCTCTCGCCGATGCTGCGACTGGTGAGGAGCTAGCAGCCACGCCACGTAAAACTCCTGGCCTCCAGGAAATAAACAACCGGAGACTGGCCGATTCCGTGGCTGCGCATGCGCATGGCGATACCCTGCAGCGGGTGCGTCATACAATATGGCACCGGCCATGTGAGTGGACCCGATCTGTCAGATGGTGCCCCCCTGAACACCCCCTCCACCAGTCTACCCAGCCTTGCGAAACCCCCCCCCCCCCCCCCCCCCCGGGTCAGTAGCATGGCTCCCGCCCGAATGTGGGGGCGCTGGACCCAGACGGCAGCCTCCACGCCGGGTTCCCGCACGGCTGGGATCACACATTGCAGCGCCATCATGAACTTGGCCCATCGAGAGTGGAGCACTGGGGAAGGGCCTTCAGGTGAAGTCCTAGGCCGTCCCAACGGCATGTGGTGGATGTCACGATGATGCAGTTTCGGAGGGGGCAGAGCATGCGATACCTGCGTAAAACAGGTGCATCCCCCGATTTAGTTGTAAAATGGGATTCTCCGCCCGATCGACAATTATGGAATCGGCATCGGGAAACAGAGAATCTCAACTCTGATTTTCTGTTTTCCATTTCTTCAGTGAAACTTAGAAGTAACTTTTCTTGTAAAAAAGGTAACTTCTTAAAAAAAGACTAATGCAAAATGTTCACCTACTAAAACCTTGAGGTGAACAACATGGAAAGAAAGCACTAAAATACATTTGGATCAAACTACCTATTTCACATTGAAGCAGGTACAAACAAACACAAGGGTGCATTGTATAGGTGTAGCGTATTGAGCTACAACACACGGCAGAAGGATTCAGGTTCTATACTTAGAAATCTTCTGACTGTAACTAATTCAGGATTAAAAGGAGGGGACATGGCTGAACAACTTTCTTTCAGCTTCCATGTTAATTTTTGCCCACTTTCTGGCAGCAGGATGAATGCTAATGTTGGTGGAGGCCACAAAATGGGTCAGTCCATCTTGGCCAAGCCATGGCTTCTGCGGTGAAGAAATTTAATAATTTGAAAATTGGGAAAATTCTCCAATAGTAACTAATTAATAATACAATCCAAGCACAATTTTTTAATTATGAAATCTGTCACTCACTGACAACAGATTATTTGTTCGTAAGAGGATCAAAGCACCAGGGACCCATGTTCGATTCCAGCTTGGATCACTGTCTGTGCGGAGTCTACACGTTCTCCCTGTGTCTGTGTGGGTTTCCTCTGGGTGTTCCGGTTTCCTCCCACAAGTCCCGAAAGATGTGCTTGTTCGGTGAATTGGACATTCTGAATTCTCCCTCAGTGTACCCGAACAGGCGACTAGGGGATTTTTACAGTAACTTCATTGCAGTATTATGTAAGCATTCTTGGGACACTAATAAACATTATTAATGTCCTGACTCAAGATCTTATTTTTAAAATTAAATCTAGATTACACAGTTAAAAAATAATTTTCACCTGATCGTGGTCAACATCTGTATCTCCTGAGATTACAATTCGTTTCTCAATTCTGGTTTCTGAAATTCCTCCCTTAATAGTCTGAAAAAAGTGAAAAAGGCAGCTTAAATTCTGCTGTGTTAGGTATTAATTTTAGTATATAAATTTTTGACTTTTAACAAGATTGAATTGGAATGTTGAGCCAGATTGGCCTGACCCTCATACACCAACTGATGGCTAGCTCAATAACAGGACTGGTGAACTAACTCTACATTTTCTTAAAAAAAAATCCTTCCCATCTAAACTGACACTTTCCAAATGAACTACACTAGAAAGTCTAAACAGACCATTTTAGTCACATAACGAGCATTCAGTGAAAACCCGCAAGACGTTTTGATAGTTTTTCCTCACCTTTGTGATTTGAGTGGTTGTGGTGGTGGAGACGGTCTCGGATGTGATGGTCTGAGCACTCATCAATACTGCAGGCTCACAATCACCATTGCCATCATCCGTCTGCAATAAATTGCAACATTTTACTAATAAGTTCATGAAAGAGGATGGACTGTGATAGCGACACATTGTCAATGATGCCTACATCCCAAGACTGAATTTTTAAAAATGGGATCTAGTCTATAATACATATGAAAGGGGGTCATTTGCATTGATCCGTATGTAATAAACATTCAAAGCTGCTTCAATGGAATGTATCAGACCAAGTTTTCACACCTAGTTGTGGATGGAAATATTAAAGAAATATGGATGGAGGGGCAAAAGGGGCTTAGGAAGGAAATTCCAGAGCTTTGGGTCCAGATGGCTGAAGGCAATTTTAACACAAAGGGAGAGGGTGACACACAACAGACCAAAGCTGGAGGAACGCAGAGTTCTTGGAAGGTTATGGGCAGATTTTTCCAATTATTAAATGTAATTTTGGGCATGAAAATTGCACCGGCTGTTCCAGCGCTACTCTGATTGCAATCTTCCCGTGCTTAGTGCTAGAAATGAGTCCTCAGATGAATTAAGATTTGGAGTTCACGGGCATTTAATTTGCCACACCGTGGGTTGGGGGGGGGGGGGGGGGGGGGAGAAATCAGCTGTGTGCTGTTAATAAGGGGAGCTGCATTCAAACAGTCCCTCTGCATTCACTCTCAGTAAAGCCAGGAGGATGGCAGTGTGGAGACTGCTCCATGCTTCTTAGAGGCAGACCTGAACAGGCTTCTGGATGCCATGGAGGAAAGGCGGGCCACCCTGTACCCCGAGTGGGTAGAAGCAGCGAGGCTAATCCAGCCTGGGATGTGGTGGCTGCAGCAGTCAGTGGCAGCAGCCTGACATGGAAGTCCAGCATCCAATACCGCAAGAAAATGAATGACCTAATTCGAACTGCGAAGGTGAGTGACCACCTGTCTCCTCCTGGCATCAGTCCCATCTGTGCCACTCGGAATATCAACATTAATCCACTTCCTAATACTATGCAGCCTCCCAGCATCTTCCTCGAGTCCCCTAGGCACTCCTCATCACTGCCCCTTCTGTCCAGGAACAGTGCCCACATATGCCACCGGCTGTAGCCACCCCTCAACCTGTCAGTCGTCTGGCTTACAATCTCCTCTTTGTGTCCCTGCAGGAGAAGATAGCCCATAACAAAAGGAAGAGCCCAGACAGGGGAATCCTGGAACTGCATCTCCTAATCCCCTATGAGGGGAGAGCGATAGAGATAGCAGGGGAGGCACAGAAGAGAGCTGCAAGGTTGGTCTGCAATACAGAAGTGAGGATGTACTGAACCTTCTGCTATATGACCCGTTTCAAGTGAGTTGTAAGCTCCTCAGACCCCTGTTCCTCCCTTTCTCTGAATCCGGATTGGCACCTGATGAGGTCGGAGAATCTGGAGTCAGTGTGACCTCTGGAAGCACCTCAGTGGAAATCACTGTTCGGGTGTCACAGGGACCAGCACAGAGACACGTATCTCAGTGAGCGATATTAGCAGACAGGCTTCTGGGTCACTGCACAACTGCTGATGCCACCAGGTAGAGGCCGATTGGGTAGTAGGTGGTCTGCTGGACCCCATGACACAACTGGCACCCAGCCAGATGCCCAGCCTCTGGAAAAGGTTCTCCTTGAGCTGCTGGCAATGCAAAGGCAGTGCTGAGAAATCCAGGAGTGGGTGTCAGCGACAGTCCAGCAACCACAAGACAAAACGGAGCCGTCAGGTGTAGGACACAGTTCGACAGTGCATGGCACCCAGACCAACACTGCAAGGGTGGCAACCGTGATGGAAAGCCTGGGGCAGGACTTCCGAATCAAGAATGGCAGAGTCCAAAGCATGACTCAGTCACAGAGGGTCATTGCTGAGGGGGTGCAGAGCACGGTCCAGACACAGAGGATCAATGCTGAGGGCTCTCACACCATGGCTCAGACAATCGCAGGTCTCCAGGACTGGCAGCATCAGGTGACACAGAGGCTTCAGGAGCCTTAGCTGTCCCAAAGTCCCATGGAATACTCAAGGGGCCCAAGAGCACTCAGAGGAAGGAGGAAGCATGACAGCCCATCCCGGGGCATTCAACCCAGGAGACACTGACAATCTCCTGCACTTCTGAATCCCCCCTTTCATGACACCGGTGCATCTCAGGGGCAGAACAAGGTGACAGGACAATACCAGTGCCAGCTGCCTGCAGGTCCAGGCCCAAAAGAGACCACCTGCCAAGGGCATCCTACAGTGAGCAGAAAGTAGCAGGCAGTCTTGACTTTTGATGTGCATCCAGGGGTTCACCTAGACATAGCAGGAGGCCGCACAAGATTAAGATGCTTTATGAGCTCACAGTGGACACGGGTGAAGTCTCCTCCTAAAGGCCCTCCAAGCAATCCCAAAGCCCTCAAGGCCACAGCGGCACCATCGGGAGAGTGGGAAATTGTTTTTTTTCATTTAACAAAAAAAATAAATTTAGAGTACCCAATTATGCTTTTCCAATTCAGGGGCAATTTAGCGTGGCCAATCCACCTACCCTGCACATTTTTGGGTTGTGGGGGTGAAGCCCATGCAAGCACGGGGAGAATGTGGAAGTGGCGAATTGTTGAACACAATAAACATCCTTGTACACAACCAGTATGATGATTCTGTCACGTTCTACTGCAATGCAGGCTAACCTGCGAACCCTTGGCCCATCTCTCCAGGCACCCCCCTCCCTGGGCACACCGCGTGCAGGTGATGGGTGTGAGCGAGCACTCAGCAGACAGGCAGGGGGTCAGACTATGGCATAGATTGAGGAGCACTGGCACTCAGCGGATTATCAACACACCCCTGCCCTCGACAGTCACCCGGTGACAGTGCCAACATAGTCCTAGCACCCTGTAGTATGTGACACAGATCCTGGGAGGGTGGCTTGGATAAGGTAGCGATGATTGGCCAGGTCATGTCCTAAGTGAATCGGACGAGTTTGGGGGCCTACCTGGCCCTCTGGGCTTGCCGGACCCTCGCTGCTGCCGTCTGTCCTGCAGCCTCCGGCTGGTCCTCTGGTTCCTCCCTGGGCTCATCCTCAGCGCTGCCTCATCATCCTCATCCTCCTCCTTGGAGGTGGCCACATGTTCCTCATCATCAACCTCCAGCACATCGCCCCGCTGCTGTGCCAGGTTGTGGAGGAGAGAGCAGACCAACACAAAGTGGGTGACATTTGGGGATATCCATCGGAGCGGTCCTCCGTAAGGAAATGATGACGTACCCCCAGATACCAGGACATTCGTTAGTTGAAGAACTGCTGGACTTGACGACAAAAGCAAGGGAAACTGTATGGAGGAGGTAGGCCCACCCCCCCCCGGACAAGACAAGAAAAGAATGGAAGGAGGAACTAGGCATAGAAATAGAGGGAGGACTCTGGATCAAAGCACTTCACACGGCATACTCCGCCTCCAAATGCGCAGGGCTCAGCCTAATGCAGCTAACGGTGGTGCACAGAGCGCACATACAGAACCTGAATGAGTAGATTATTTCAGGAGATGGAGGACAAGTGTGACCAGTGCCAGGGAGGCCCGGCCAACTACACCCACATGTTCCAGGCTGCCCTAGACTCGCCAAGCACTGGACAACCATTTTTGAGGCCATGTCCAGGGTTGTGGGAATGAGGGTGGAGCCATGCCCAAAAGTGGCGATCTTCGGGGTCTCAGACCAGCCAGAATGCTTCATGGGGAGGGGGGGCTGATGCCCTAGCCTTTGCCTCCCTGATCGCCCGCTGGAGAATCTTACTCGGCTGGTGATTGGCCGCACCATCCAAAGCTGCAGACTGGCTGTCCGACCTGGCGGAATTTCGCAAATTGGAGAAAATAAAATTTGCTACCCAAGGGTCAGAAGAGAGCATCCACAGGACGTGGAAGGATATGTTCGTAGCCAGTAACCAAGAGAGTAAGGGGGAAGGGGTAGTCACAAGCAAGTCATGGGGTAAAGATGGAACAGAAAGAGGGAGAAGGACACACAAGGAAATCAAGAGGAACAAGGGATTAAAACAGCAGATAGACATCTGTAAATACGCAGCTGGGACAAACTGGAAACTGCAACAAAGGTACGCCGTTCAAAGGGGGGACATGACCACAGCAGGAGGGAAACGATTGCATGTAAATATTTGGACTGACCTCTGCCTGTCTTTTTACCTCCGTTTATTACTTGCTCAGTTTTGTTGTGCTCTTTTGTTAGTTATTTTTCTCTGGTCGATGTGGTTATGAGAAGTTTAACATAAAACAGAGTTGTGAAATATAAAATATGAAAACCCAAAAAAAGTCTTGCTTCCAGGAATTCAGACAAAGAGAAAAGCACTAATTTAAATTTAAAGGTTGCTCATCCACCTGCCTGAATGATGAAAAGAAACTTCCATGTAAGGCATGCAGTTCAGACGAGGTAGAAATAACCCCCTTCTAAAAATCATGAGCTTACACATAACAGGTGTGCATTCAGAGTTGATGGAGTATCAAGTGACGTGTTAATATCGGGAATGCTCCTCTGGTTGAGGCAACAGCTGCCAGATCTGGCCCGTGTAATAGTTAATGGGGAATGAAATGGAATGTGAACAGAAAATGACAGATCCTTTAAAGCAAACAGAAGCAGAGTAGCCATAGCTACGTGTGGGCTTTGAAACTGACCTGAAATGAAATAGTTCAAAGGCTTTTCAGCTAACAGAGAAGACTAGCAATGCAACCCCCTATCCTGGTGGAGATCTGAAGCTCTCCAGCCCAGCCTGAGCACCACCCCTCCCCCCGTACAAGCCTCAGCTCCCTTGAAGGCTCGCTCCGCACCAAGTCGGCGGCTGATTTGCCCTCCTGCAACCTGAACGGCACATATCTCCTTGCTCCCACTCAGAATCCATGGTGCCAGGTTTCTGCTTTTTAGGACCAGTAGTGATTCAGCCCTGGATACCTTCCCTGGGGGGAGGGGGGTTTGCGCGAGGTCGGAACATCTGACTTTATTCTCGTTAATGAGACTGAAGTTCATGCAAATTGATTTAACTCTGCTTCTCGGTCTTTCTGGGTGAGATCTGGTTTGCGGCAGCAGTAAGGGCCCGGGAAGACCGCAAACTGTTTTCCGTCTGACGCAAATCCTGTTTTTGTACTCTCCTGCAATTTTTCCAACATAGCAGGATTTGCACCAGGCGCAATGTGGCTAGAAAATCGTCCCCTGTACTGCTGGCAAAGCTTGCAGAGGTAGGACGGGCCATGCCTGTGGATGGATTTGAACATTAAGATGAGCATTTTAATGCATTGGTCTCAGTTGGGATACAGGCAGCAGAGTTTTGGAAGAGTTCAAGGTTATGCATTGTGGAGGATGGGAGGCCAGGAGGTAGAGCAGAACAGCCAATTCTGTAGAACAGTGACTTTGAGAGCCACTAGGTAGACGAAAATGCTCCAAAAATCATATTAAGGAAAAGGGTAACAGATAGCATAACTAACATTAAATCAGTTTGAAAGTTCAAATTAAAAAGGGGCTACAGTAAATCTGTTAATGTCAGTTTTGTGAGAAAGTTATTTTTATTTTTCAAGATAGAATTGATGGGCAGCAGAGCTGAAAGTTAGTTTATACACAAAATACACTTTTCACACAGCCCACTCCCACAGACTCACTTCCCTACATTGAGGGAAATGCAGAAACAAATCAATCAGTATCTTGTAGAGCTGCTAGCCATGGTAGCCATGGTTAGGGACAGATGCCTGGGATTAAATGATGGATTATTATGGTCAGAGTGTAAATGCATGAGCATTGTGGGCCCTGAGTGAAAGTCAGCAAGCTACTCAACAGTACAGTTTGAAGTGTGGGTATTGAAATAATTAAACATTAAGACTGATGCCAAGACTAATGGGTTTGAAATAGGCACATGCAGTTATGAGCATTAGCAGCTTTAAAAGAATAGTTATTAGAGCCCATTCTCAGCATGGCAGCAGAGTTTTGGAAGAGTTCAAGGTTATGCGTTGTGGAGGATGGGAGGCCAGGAAGTAGAGCAGAACAGCCAATTCTGTAGAACAGTGGTTTGGGAAAGTAACAATCACAAACTTAATGCTATTCACAGGATGGGTAAACAAATATGCGTCAAGCAGCACAGACTTGAGCCATTCTCCTAGTATAGCTACAACCTGAAATTTCTGCTTGTTTAGTGAAATCTGATAACCAAAAGATATAAATATGTTACACAGCTGTTGTATCAGAGACATCATTTCGATGCAGGTTGCATCTCCCAAGCATGCTTGTGAATAAAAGTGTCAGTTACTGTAATTTACAGGCTTGAGTGATTTCAATCTTTTTATCATGACAAGACCATCACAGCTGATCCTGAAACATTTCTCACCTGATGTCTGCAGATGTGCACTTTCCAATAAGGATTGCTGGATAGTGAACTCTGAACAATTTTCACCATTTTAACCCAGATACTGAGGCTAACTGGAGAACCTTGTTTTTTTGACATCAGTTAATGGCATAGGCTGGGGATCAAACCTGCAAGCTCCCTAATTTGTATGACTCAGTTCATTCACTGCTCAAGCTCAGTCTGAGGCCCCCTCCCTCCCCCAAACAATGCCAAACCAAAATACAAATCTTAATTAAATTCTCAAATTATGATCAAGACAAGTTGACTTTACAATAATTTCAAACCTGTGCGGCTTCATAGGTGATGGTCTTTGTTTCAGTGTGAACAA